>NC_092276.1:5545781-5845781 GCF_036320965.1 Panulirus ornatus
ATATATCTGTCCCAGACAGTACCGTCCCACAATATATCTGTCCTAGACAGTACCGTCACACAATATATCTGTCCCAGACAGTACCGTCACACAATATATCTGTCCCAGGCAGTACCGTCACACAATATATCTGTCCTAGACAGTACCGTCACACAATATATCTGTCCCAGACAGTACCGTCACACAATATATCTGTCCTAGACAGTACCGTCACACAATATATCTGTCCCAGACAGTACCGTCACACAATATATCTGTCCCAGACAGTACCGTCACACAGTATAACCACACCAGAAGGTGGGGGAACTGTACACATCACCACCACATCTTGCTGAAGAGGCGGAGGTTGGGTGTGGTGGTGGTACTGGGGCTGTGTTGGTGATGGTGTTGGGGATGTGTTGGTGGCGGAGTTAGGGGTGTGACGGTGGTTGTGTTGGGTTGGTGGTGGACATGTGTGTGTGTGTGTGTGTGTGTGTGTGTGTGAGGGGGGAGGGGGTAGTGTCGGCCAACTATGTATCGATCACGAAAACAGAAAATTCCTGACAATTTAGTTCCCGACTATAAACTGGTCCAATCACTCACGGCGAAAAATGTTCGATTGCACTCGCGGCCGTAAGGGAGAGACGACCATAATGGAGGAGGGTGAATACCGGCCTTGTGCTTCGAGACGAACCCGTCACCTTCTTCATCCCATCTCCTTCTCCCTTCCTAGATAAACGTTAGTCTTCTTCGGAACAAATTGGCCTAATTAAGATTAAACCAATTACGGACTAGGGACCCAGCTGACTTGTGACTTTTGATGGAGTTTTAAAGAGAAGGTGGGAGTGTGCCAGCTCCTGCTGCTCCTCCTCCTGCTGACCTCACACGGAAGCAGCAGGCTCTCCCTACCTGACACACACTGGCTCAGAACGTTGGCTACACTGTTCACAAGGTGGGTGAGAACGTTCACAAGGTGGGTGAGAACGTTCACAAGGTGGGTGAGAACGTTCACAAGGTGGGTGAGAACGTTCACAAGGTGGGTGAGAACGTTCGCAAGGTGGGTGAGAACGTTCACAAGGTGGGTGAGAACGCTCACAAGGCTAAAATCTCCAGGTATGAACGTCCAGACGCTTAGCTAGAACATCCAGAGGGTTAGAATATGACAATCTCTCTCTCTCTCTCTCTCTCTCTCTCTCTCTCTCTCTCTCTCTCTCTCTCTCTCTCTCTCTCTCTCTCTCTCTCTCTCTCTCATCTAAAGGCAGCCCTGTCGCTCGTCCTCACGGGTCAGTAGTGTGGTGCTGACGGCGAAGTGTACAGCAGCAAGGTGTGTGTGTGTGTGTGTGTGTGTGTGTATGTGTGTGTGTGTGTGTGTGTGTGTGTGTGTGTGTGTGTGTGGAGTTAAGGCTGCAGCACGAGCTGTGGCAGTCCGGGCTTCCGTATAGCGTCCTCCCGGGCACACCCCGCCCGGGCTGGGTATCAGGGCTTAACCACTTGGAAATTGGATTATGAGAAAGACAAATACAAAAGAGCAACGCACACTCTGGCCCCGCTGTCTGGAGGCCAGGCGGGGGAGGGGGAGGGGGGTCTTTTTTCCTTGGAGGGGGAAGAGAGAGGGAGGGAGGGAGGGAGGGAGGAGGGCCGTTGAAGATTATCATTGTTGGAGGTAAGGGACGCTCCAACAGAAGACTGGAGAGAGAGAGAGAGAGAGAGAGAGAGAGAGAGAGAGAGAGAGAGAGAGAGAGAGAGAGAGAGATGCTAGGAATCAAACAGCAGATGAGAAATCATGTCCTTTTCTTTCACACTTGCTCGTCTTTCCCACCTGAATGAGGTAGCGTTACAAACACATACACACACTACTCGGCCGTCGACGGGAAAAGAAGAATCCTCACTTGGTTCCTTCTGCTGCTCTTGTTAAGCTGATGATGGTGCAATAGTGGAGGGGAAGATTCCCAGCTCCTTGCTCCCACCCAGAACAGTTCCCTTGTTTGACACACAAGAGATACGTGTAGTATTCATTTCACCCTTTTCCGAAGTATATATATATATATATATATATATATATATATATATATATATATATATATATATATATATATATATATATATATATTATCCTGGGGATAGGGGATTAAGAATACTTCCCACGTATTCCCTGCGTGTCGTAGAAGGCGACTAAAAGGGGAGGGAGCGGGGGGCTGGAAATCCTCCCCTCTCGGTTTTTTTTTTTTTTTTTTAATTTTCCAAAAGAAGGAACAGAGAATTGTGCCAGGTGGGGGTATTCCCTCGAAGGCCCAGTCCTCTGTTCTTAACGCTACCTCGCTAATGCGGGAAATGGCGAATAGTTTGAAAGAAAAGAAAAGAAGATATATATATATATATATATATATATATATATATATATATATATATATATATATATATATATATATATATATATATATATATGTATATATATATATATATATATATATATATATATATATATATATATATATATATATATATATATATATATGGGTTATTCCTGAAACGTGCCTAGACTGTGGAAAGGTTATGAATATTTCAACATGGCGGATCACCTTTAGCGGCCACCAGAACCACTAGATGAAATGTAAACAATACACGGCGCCTCTGGTGGCTACCATCGGCACTACAGGAAAATGTAAACAGAGACGAGTAGCCTCTAGCAGCCACCGACGGCACTACTTTCCCAACTTTGTTTTACGAGATATCTAAAGAAAAATACAACTGAACTCGTCTAAAACTAATCTGAACTTAGCATCAGTAGGAAGACGTTCGAGAAAAACTTCGTTGCTTTGGTCACATCGGGTCGCAGTCAGTCCTAGGATATATACAGAGAGAGAGAGAGAGAGAGAGAGAGAGAGAGAGAGAGAGAGAGAGAGAGAGAGAGAGAGAGAGAGCCATATTTCTTAGAGCCTTTGTGACAATGTATCATGAACTATATACTTATTCAGGAAAGAACTACTCACTTGACTCACTTCCACTTGTAGAGGTACACCTCTGTACCCAGTAAACAAAAGTAAATCAGCCGTAAATTACCTAGGGAGAGTCATCTCAACACATGCATGAGAAAACACCTTTGTTTACACTCAATAAAATAATCGATTACACTGAAATTTAGATACACATTATCTTGTGCATCCCACATGATGATAATGATACATGATCAGACAGTGATGATAATGATACATGATCAAACAGTGATGATTATGATGATGATACATGTCTTAAATTTTGTCTCACATTTAAGTGGCTTTTTTCTCCTCTCCCTGATGTTTGAAATTTATATTATCCTTATCTACGGTACTCTCTCTCTCTCTCTCTCTCTCTCTCTCTCTCTCTCTCTCTCTCTCTCTCTCTCTCTCTCTCTCTCTCTCCCAATAGTAGATTTCGATGAACGAATGAAAGTCTACTTGAAAATAAGAAAGTATACAGAGTAGATGGGCGACCTCCCCAGATGATTCTTGGACTGAGGAAGGAGCCGCTAAGGGCTGACCTGAAGGCCTTATCGTATTAAGAGTAGAAAATGGAAGGTCACTTGAAGATTTGATGAGGGGAATACAAATGGTGAAAGGCTCTTACAGCCTTGGTCTAAGCAGCTATTCACAATCTGATGCCACTCACAGTAATGGCTACAAAGTCACGGACGAAGGTTTTTTTCGAGTGCAGCGAAATATCAATGTCCACCACATCATCGTCAACATAGTAAGGAAGAATTAACCAACCACATTAGTTCGCAGGACTCAGCTTGCCATACTATGTCAATATGGTAGTTCCTTGATGAAGCACTCGTCATAACACAGTTCTGTACCTGGTACCCTTCCTCCCAACCCATCTGGGAGGCACCAATGTGTGTGTGTGTGTGTGTGTGTGTGGCTATCCACATACGTACTTACAACAAATTTCCACATGTGTGCGACGAACATGCAAAACAATGGTAGTCATATAGACTAAGTTTTTGTTAAGGCATTTTTTTAAGGAGCGACGGTCACACGCGCGTGCATTCGTGCGTGTGTATACTGAAACGTATGCTTGCTCGTCCCTGGCTATGATGTTCCTCCCATCGAAAACATGGTTTGATTTTGTTGTGTTGGTAATTTATATATCGTGTTGGTGGGCGACACAGAGTTAAGTGACGGTACGATAATTAACAACAATATATCAAATAATTACTTCCTGGCTGGTTATCAAGGGCTGGCCACTTGCCATCCTGAAAATATGACAGGCCTTCCATCAATGGAGAGCTTTAACTGACGTTGTGTACAAGATAAATTATTGGAACATTTATCTGTGATTTATTTCAGTTGCAGTTGGTAATGTTGCTGTGGTGATGGATGCCAACCGTGGTAGGTATGTAGCCAGAGTCCAGGTATGATGCCAGATGTAACAGCTATACACAAAAGACCTCCCGCACCCACCCACGAGGTTATGATCCACGCGGGAACAAGGTAACGTGGGTTCCTTTATGGTGGGAGGGTCCTGCAAGACGCTGTATTCCTCTCCGTCCACTGACGGTGATATAGCTTCGTCCAGGATGACATCCCGATCCTGGTGTTACCACCTGCAAGCGGAGGCCGGGAGTTCGGGGGGTCGAGTGTATGTCTGACCTGACGCCACCTTAGGAGACCCCGGCAGGAGACGAGGTGTGAGATGGTAAATTGTAGAATGCATTCCAGATGGAGGAACTCAACACATTCTCCACATCATATATGAGGCCAGAGCGACGATATCATTCTTACGTTTGTTTAATGAATCTAAAAAGACAGAGCTAATAGAGAAAGTCCAGAGGAGAACAATAAAGAATTAAGACAGCTAAGTTACAAGAAATGTTAGGGACCACAAATTTGCCCACCAGGGAAAAAAGAAGAGTAAAGCGTGACTTGATGAGAACCTTTATGTTTTTAAATTAATTTGGTGATGTCAACAGAAAAAAAATTCTTTCAAAAGATGTCATAACAGAACATGTCGTCTGCAATGTACTGTTGTACTCACCCTAGCCTGCCAGGCCAGCCGGCCGTACCTTACATGCACGACGCTCCTCTCACCCCATCACCGTCCACACACAGTACGAAGCTTGAGCACGAGCGGAGGACCTGAGGGCGGGTGTGCCGGTCTGGCCTTCCACCTGACCCATAACTCAGGTTAAAGGACAGACCCTCAGACCCAAGGGTCGTGCGATCGAGCTCAGTGGTCGTATCTCGGAAGTTAAAGGTCGTGCCATCGTGGTCAGGGGATTAACCAAGCCCTGATTCCCTACCCTAGGGCTAAGCGGAGGGCACCTGTCCCTGGCCATCGCAGGATCATTGTCCCTCAACCACTTACCTTCTGAGCCTTATGGAAAAAAATCAGTTGTGATGAAATCCCCGCCTCCTGAGACCCTGACATCCGACTCCGCTTTTCAATTTCCAGATCCACAAAAAGTTTCCAGATCCAGCTTAGAGCAAGCCCAGGAACAGTGCCACATCTCCTCCAGGAGGAGTGCCACGCCGTGAAAAAAGGCAACATCATAGTGGGAACGGTGCCACGTCTCTCCCGGTAGCAGTACCGGTACCATCCAAGCAGTTAGCACCAAGTCTCTTGGGATCAAGGTCGCGTCTCCTCTGTGAACTGTATCGTCTTCTCTGTGGCAACTGCCAGTCCTCTCCTTGCAACAGTACCAAATCCCCAACGGTAGTAAGAGGCCACTACTCCCAGGAGCAGTGCCACGTCTTTATTGGGGAAAAAAACCATATTGCTTTTGGGAATTGTGCCATTCCTCTCCTGTGTAAAATGCCCCGTTTTCCGTGAGAACCCTGCCACGCTTCTTCCGGGAACAGTGCCAACATAACTACTTAATTGCGACAGGTGATAACTCTTGCCGCAGAATACCCCAGTAATTACACATTACTTTGAATATTAATTGTTGTGCAGACTCATAATGGCTGTCACTCGTTCCCTGCTGGCTTTACTTTATGTCGTTATTTACTCGTGTGTGTGCCTTCAGACGAGCCTTATAGCTCCCTGGATATCATGCCTGGAGAAAACTCATACAGGGCCCTGGACACAGCCTAACTGCTCCTTAACCACTGTCTCTAGAGAGGAGCCTTACAGCTTCCTGGGAAAAGTTTTACAGCTCACTATGCATTATGTCTGGGGTCAGACCTATAACTCCCCGGACACAGCCTTACATCTCAAACTCCTGTCCATCTATTACGTGACCAAGACTTTCACCTGTCAATCGAGTGAAATATATATGATATGGAGCTCTATCTATATATCTATCTGTTTAAGGGAACTATGTGATATACACAATTGTCTATCTGCCTGATAGCTTCATCTACGTTTGTTCATGAAAACAGAAACTGTTTGATCCATCACAACAAACAAATGACCTTTCTTACCGTCTGAATTCGTCATCGGGAAATCGAAAACTTGGGTCCTCTGGTGGAGACGTAATCAACAAACCGGTTATCGGGTGCTGAATAAGAAATCGGAAAATTCATCACTGGCTCTTGAATTAGTAATCGGCATATTTGTTGTCGGCTGCTTCCTCGTGATCAAGTGCTGCTGCTGCTACTGCTGTTACTGCTGCTGTTACTGCTGCCGCTGCTGCACACCAATCAACATAAACCATTAAGAGATCCGAGTGCGGGGCCCCACTTACCTCTGTGACTTACCTTCCACACAGGAATGACTTGGTCTGTCATTTTCTCTTTCCTTTGCCTTCATTCCTGTTTGTGGATCAAGTACACGTAGCTGTTGTTGGGCTTAATGATCCAGGGGTTCCCAACCCCACTACAGTACCCTTCAGACCCACTCATACCACTGAAGGACTTACTATGTCTTCCTCAAAATTTATAAGTAGCTTCTATGGCCCGCTGTGCCACATTATAAAACCGTGTAAGCAACAGAATCATACTCATAGTTAAGCCACTCTTCCATTGTAAACCCACATATACTTGTCCTCGAATGAATACTACACCAGGCTGTCTCCCACACTACACCAGGCTGTCTCCCACACTACACCAGGCTGTCTCCCACACTACACCAGGCTGTCTCCCACACTACACCAGGCTGTCTCCCACACTACACCAGGCTGTCTCCCACACTACACCAGGCTGTCTCCCACACTACACCAGGCTGTCTCCCACACTACACCAGGCTGTCTCCCACACTACACCAGGCTGTCGGTCTCCCATAGTAATACTTATGATACATTGTTCCACGTGGAGGGAATAATGCCTGGCTGACATTCAGAGGGCCATAAAGATCAGATGAAAAAGTGGATGGCTTCCAGCGAGGCTTATTTCTGGAAGGGTAGGCCTGGAAGATCTATAGGATGGTAAATGCGATGATGAAGATGTATTAATGGAATACATGCGTAGCAAGTGCTGTACGAGAGGCGTGGATGTATGTATATGTGTGGTATGAACCGCTTCATCTGGTAATGAGCCTAAAATGGTTCATCAGTAACATTTATACTCTCTTTCTCTTCGTGTCTGGCAGCTAGAATAACGTGGACCAACGAGGAAGTCCTGGACTGTTGGAGGATGGGGATGGTATGTAGCCAGAAACATGTGATGCACCGATGCTGGCCACATAAAGCCGACCATACACACTTCAGGAAGGAGCACATGACACACTCGATGACAAATTTACCGGCGGAGAGGCTGGAATGGCGTACTAACAGAGGTACGAAATTGCCCGGCGCGGTGCTATATCTGCTGGGGGAGGCGGCGTAAATGGCACTTTGCTCAGCCATACTTGCTGAATGGTGGGGGATGAATGGCACATACAGAACCACATCTGCCAGCGTACAGGCGCCCACGGCCAGCACAGTATTACAAATACGGGTCGAGGGTTGTGGTCAGGTCATGGTCTACTGTTGTTGTTGGTTATAATGGGCAGGTTGTCACGTGGGTCGAACCTGACTGACTGCTATTGGTTATAACGTTGAGGAGGATCACGCTGCAGTATTGTTGGTTATACTGGGTCTTGTTGAGTGGCGGCGGTGTCGTAGTCGAGTCTTGCTGGCTGTACCGGCCGGCTGAGGGTCGTGGTTGGGTGTGAAGGGTTACAGTGATTTGAGAAAATCGTGGATGAGCAGCGAAGGCTGATGGCGGTGTGCGGAGAAATATCGGAGATGGTCTTACTCAGCCATGCCCGGTCGACGAGGGTCAGGTAGGCTCATGATATATATATACATATATATATATATATATATATATATATATATATATATATATATATATATATATATATATATATATATATATATATATTCAAGGTATATATCTAAGGTAATCTAACACACTAGTCCTCACACCTCCCTGTAATTATCACTTCGACTTCAGCTGATAGTTCGAGAATAAACTACTGCATTTGTCGCCACCGTCGATTCTTGCAACCAGAGATCCCTCGTCCCCAAGTTGCAGTTCGGCGCCACAACCGGAGGGAGAGACCAACTCATGTCGTCCAGACCGCACCACCAACACCACCAACGTGAAGATCATAAATAAGCCACACTATGTGCGTCAAGTGTCTCTCTAACATCCCTTCCCTCTGATACAGCCCCACTCTCGCTCTGGTCGGTGTCTTCCTCTCTACATTTTCAGTTTGTGGCTGCATTATCATCACAAAACCGTTAATCTTCATTATTTTATTATCATCATCATCATTATTATCATCCTCCTCCTTACGTGTGCGACAGACAGGAGATATGAAGAACAAATACAGCTTCTCTTTGGACCATTAATGTCTACTAGTCCAGACAGTCTACTGGGCCAAAGGCTGCAATCCCCGGCAGCCTCAAGGGACGTTAATGACCCGCTCCAGAACCCAGTAAAGACAAAATGAATTATTGATGACACAGACGAGAGAATGACGTGGTTAAGATAAATCATAATAATCCACCCACGTCCCCCTTACTCGTGTATCCTGAGAAACTAAATGTTAAATGTCTCTCCTATTGTTTGCCTGTCCTATTGTTTGCCTGTTGTTTGCCTGTCCCATTGTTTGCTGCAACTCATACTCTCCGTAGACAATAACTCAAGAGGTTTTTATGTGTTGTTTGTAAAATTCTTGGCCCAAGTCACTTTGTAAACATTTATTTCTTAGCCAGCAAGATTTGCACTCATATGTTAAGTATTGCCCATATAAACGCACACACACACACACACACACACACATAAAGAGAGAGAGAGAGAGAGAGAGAGAGAGAGAGAGAGAGAGAGAGAGAGAGAGAGACGGGGTGTGGTGGAGGGATGGAGAGGTAGAACTCATGTACAATGCCCTTACTTGAGGCAAGAAGTACAATATTCAATGCTCAAAGTACCGAGTTATAAGTGTCATGAGGATACCTGGTCAGTTGTGTTGGAGAGCGAGAAGGTGGTGGCATGAGCAGTGCATCATAACTGGCGGGTGATGGTGTTCTTGGTGACGGGGTTGTTGGTGGTGATAGTGTTGTTGGTGTGGTTGTTGTTGTTGCTGGTGGTGATGTTGGTGCAGCTGGTGAGGTGGCCGGCTGTCGGCCCCACACTGCAGCCGCCGGCGTGAGCACCACCACGGAGACGTACCTGGTGCCCGCAGGGGGGTGCTGTGTGTGTGTGTGACCCCTGGTGCTGCAGGATGGGACACCTGGTGCTCTGTGTGGGAGGGGGGAGTGCTCTGTGTGGGAGAAGGGAGTGGTCTGCGTGGGAGATGGGAGAGGAGCTGTGTGGGAGAGGGGATAGGTAGTGTGAGAGAGGAGAGGGATCTATGTGGGAGAGGGGAGGAGGATCTATGTGGGGAAGGGATGGGGTTACGTGGCACCTCCCCCACCCCTGCGCTCAGTTAAATTAGCCAGAAAACTCAATAGGGTGAAGAGAGCGTGGGAACGCTGCGGTGCCCAGCGGCAGTGAGAGGCTGCGGCCTCACTCCCTCACCTCTCACTCATGCTTAAGGGTGAGTGAGAGTCTGGGGCACACTCCTTCACCTCTTACTCATACTCAAGGGTGAGAGGCTAGGCTCTCACTCCCTCACTTCACATCATTATAAAAATGAACGTACAATACAATATACTCAAATCCTTTTCGTTCACTCATAGCCAATACTTATGAGCTACTTACTTACAACGATTTAGTCATATCCATTTTCCTGCGACTGTTTTCTTCGTAAACCCTGATCTATCTATCTATCTACCTCTCTATCTATCTATGTGTTTTTGTCTACCTGTGTGTAGAATGTATGTGGAACTGGGCAAGTAGGAGGAGAAACAAGAGATACCATGAAGGAGAGGAAGCATCATGTGTGCACTCCCACCACCAGCACCAGCAACAACAACACGTTGCCGGCACCTCACCAACGACCAAAGTACAGCGTTCACCGCACGTCTTGCCTGGTCCACTGTACTGTTGTCTGCTGCAGTCACACCTCCCATCATGATCATCATCATGATGTAATCATTACCATCGACCCCAGCTGAAGCTACCCACAGCCAACAGTCATATTATTAAAGAGCTCAGTCCTCACACCTTACGTACACACGACCAACTTCCTTACCCGGGGATAGAGAAAGTGAGGAAAACAATGAGAGAGAGAGAGAGAGAGAGAGAGAGAGAGAGAGAGAGAGAGAGAGAGAGAGAGAGAGAGAGAGAGAGAGCAGGCTGTAGAGAGAGGAGAGGTAATTGGATGATGAAGTGATAGTTGGGGAAAACGCAGTGAAGCGGAAGAGAGCAATAAAGAGAGAATGAGAGGAGGGGGGGGGGGAAATGGGGTGATGAAAGAGAGATTGCTGGTATGGGGAGATAATGGGGCTGAGGGGTGATTAAGGGAGTTAGAACAAGAGGTGAGGGTGATAGAAGGAGCAATTAGGCCGGGGCGAAATGGCGATGAATGACTGATGCAGAGGATGATGAATAGAATGATGAATGGGGTGATGGAGGTGATGAATGGGTGGTGGGGGATGATGAGAGGGATGATAGGATGAAAAATGGGGTAATGAATTGGATGATGGAGTGATAAATGGGATGACAGAGTGAAGGAAAGGGTGATGAAATATAAGGATGAAGAATGGAAGATCAGACTAGAGAGAGAGAGAGAGAGAGAGAGAGAGAGAGAGAGAGAGAGAGAGAGAGAGAGAGAGAGAGAGAGAGAGAGAGAGAATCAAAACAAAATAAGAAACATGCAACTAGCGTTAGCCTAATTAGTGTCACATAGGAAGTGAAACTTGTTTTGAAGAAAAAGATGATGATAGTGATGATGAAAATGATGATGATATTGATGATGAAAATGATGATGATATTGATGAAGAAAATGATATTGATGAAGAATGGAGGGAAAAGAGGAAGAGAAAGATAAGGAAGAAACGGACACATCCAAAGCAAAACTATAAAACTATTAGAAATCGAAGTATTTTGAACTACTTTCATTTACTAAGGTTTGTGTGTCTGGTTATGGAACCAACTCAGACAATTGCATTGCATTAGTAATTTCCATGAAAATATCTGAAACTACAAATGTTTCAAAACAGTTGTTAGTCTGTAATAGGCACAGGTAACGAGCTCAGCTAACAATCATTTGAATAATTGAAGCACTAACCAGTTGTTCTGTAACATTTGAAACAAAGATGTGACTCATATGTGTGTGTGTGTGTGTGTGTGTGTGTGTGTGTGTGTGTGTGTCAGTCTACTCCTGGCTAACTCGGTCTAGTGACTGTATGTAGGTAAACATCACGTGACCTGCAGAGGATCTGGGTAACGAAACGTTGTTTAGTCAGTCATACAGACGACCAGTGTCTGTCATCCAGCCGTACATACGCAGTGTACGGTACTGGCGTGTCTGTGCACCACCAGCTACTGTGTTCTGGAGTCTAGCAACAGAAAATGAGAGACGACCCGTCTGGTGACCGGGTAAGAGTCTTCTGCCGGTAACTGGTGAAGTAATGGTTCGTACCGGGAAGAAGTGGATGAACAACGGTTGTATCATCATGCAGTAACCTGGGGGAACTACAGCGAGCGTTGTACCAATTTATCCTTCGGTTATTTACAACAGCTACATACACTACGCAAGCCTAGCAATTTGAAGGGGGCGAACCGTCACAAATTGTTTCAGTTCGTGTAAGTTATCTTTATTTATGTTTCAGTAGATGTTGGAGGGGGGCATTCTTACCGTAATGATTAAGATGATTTACTGTGATGAAAAGCTCCAGCCACACGAACAATGTATTCTATTTGTTCACGTTCTATCATGGCGGGAAATACTCACGTCTTACAGAGGATAGTAATGTGCCGTTGTAAGGAACTGCTCACGACACGCATGGTCAAGCCACGGCTCCTGCCCATCTCAGGGGATCTATCAATATATGCAAATTAGTATCTTCAGGACCACGGAGGCCTTTTATCAGCTCACTCTCAAGTTCTTACAGTCAAAGTCTACCCCTGGCACTCACGAGGGCCAGATCATTATGGGCCCTGTGGTGTGTGTGTGTGTGTGTGTGTGTGTGTGTGTGTGTGAAATCACTTCTCTTACGCACGCCTGAATATGTGTTTTTCCTGTGCATGTGCAGACATTTCCCTAATATCCTGGCCCTTGACCCAAGCCTTCACTCTCATTGCCAAGGGTCGTATCATCGTGCCCAGTGGTCACCCCCCAACATTCTCACCGTCGTACTATCATGGTTAAGGATCGTTGACCTTCATGTATAAGGGTCGTTCCCTTTGTGGTCAAGGGTCGTATGGTCGTCTTAATGTGGTTAAGAGCGAAGGCAAACTAGATTCGTCTCTTTTCCTCTGATGTCAGTAGCTTGCCACCTTCCAGAAGAATATGTTACTAATGTGTCAAAAATCTTCAGTTTTTTCGCATAATTACATATAATACATAAACACAAAGTCCAACGTCGAATCCGGATGCGTACACGAACACTTGTATGAAGGAAAACGATCATACACTGAAGTGGAAACAATATCCTGCATCCGGCTGTACTTCATGAATAAATGAAAATAAAAATTATTCACAAAAGCTTTCAATATATTTTGGACCTAAGGATACATGACATACAGACACTCAGACTGCGAGAGGCAGTGGTGGTAGTAAAAAGGGAAGCATTACTAGTGACGACAGAGGGAGTCGAGGCAGGAACTGCTTCCATTATACCTCTCTTCATAACAAATATTTCAACATCATAACATTAAAGTGGACGTAACACTTCCTGCGTGAGACAGAATGTGAGACAGAGTCGCATGATTCGTCTATATACGATATGTACACCCACGAAGGAGCCTACACGAACCTTACAAACTGTTTTGAGCTGATGAAGATGTGAGGGAGGAGACGTAGCCTGTCTGTAATGTCTCAACCTTCCACAGCAACATAATGCCACTGTGACTGTCTGAGTGTCTGAAGAAGGACTGCTCAGGTGAAACGTGTCAGAGGAAAAATGCTTTTACAAATGACAAGTCCAGTTTACATGGCTTGCTCTATCATTATGATCATTATCATTATCATTATCATATTATTATCATATTATTATTATCATATATTATTATCATCATTATTATTATTATTATTATTATTATTATTATTATTATTATTATTATCATAATTCTTATCATCATGATTATTATTGAACTCGAAAAGAAAGGAAGAGGATGGATGTTGCAGACATTACGTGCCGGAGGACAACGTGTGGTGTGTGAGGCAGCCTGATCGTGTAAGGTGTGACAGAGTAAAACAGAAGTGTGGTAGTGAGAGCATCTTGATGAATGGCAGAGATGAAGGTGTTGGCATACACTGAGAGGATGACCAGTGAAAAACTGACAAAGAGGATCTGAGCGTCAGAAGCAGAGAAACAGAGAAAGAGATGGAGAGAGATGGAACCTTTGGGGTAACGGGACGGCATAAAATGCAAGTGATAGATGTGGTATACAACACCTGCTGATAGTGAGGTGAAACAGGGAATATGAAGCGGTCAAGCCACATCATGATATCGTGTATGAGGCAGGGGTGAGCTCTGCTTTCGTTACATCATACACCACACCTGCAGCAAAAGAGGCAATTGCCTGTTCTTTCTTGACGCCAACTGCTAAAGCGGGAGAGGCAATTAGGAACAAACATGCTATTATTACCATTTCCAGCATCACTACAGTCATCGTTTATCATCAGTTGGCGCGAGCGTCAAATTTCTATACATAAAAAAATTAGGTTACTGCTGTAGACTGGAAATCCAATATGCTAAATCAGTGACATTATATTTATACAGTGTGACACCAGCTGCACTCTCGACACTGAAGGCCAGAACATTTTTACAGCGTTCACAGTTAATGGAACTTTTCCCTTTGGGAATACTTTATTCCTTTACACTGTGTGTGTGTGTGTGTGTGTGTGTGTGTGTGTGTGTGTGTGTGTGTGTGTGTAAACCTTGCTGTGCGGGGATGGAGTTCTGGTTGACCTTTCATTAATTCCTGGAAGTGAAGACCATCCCTGCCTCTGGCGACAGATGGACAAATCCAGGAGACCGAGAGGTGTCTTAGAAACTACTGGTGACCAGACGACGAGACGAAGACAACTTGACACATGAACGACCACAAGTCCAGGGGTCAGGGGTCATCATCATGACCTGCACCGAAATTACATCATACATTAAACTTTACCTCAGAAAATACTTTCTGTATATATATATATATATATATATATATATATATATATATATATATATATATATATATATATACATATATATATATATATATATATATATATATATATATATATATATATATATATATATATATATATAAAAAGCAGTGGCAAAATCACGTCATAGAAGAATGACTCATGAAAGCCCATATCCTCCCCAAACACAAGAGATATGTATCTGAACATCACCCCCCCCCGGCACCCTCCCTACCCCCCCAAACATCTCCCACCTGAGGTGAGAGACGACGCTTTAACCTGGCCAGGGAGCCACTGCTTCCTCAGGAGATCGGAAAACGTTAAACAACTGAACATTACGGGCGTAGGAGGACGACCTCCAGCTGCGGGGCGGGAGAAACTCCTGCACACACACACACACACACACACACACACACACACACACACACACACACACACCATCGCCAGCCAGAAAGGTTCTCCTTCAGGAGGCGGAGGGAGGAGGATAGGACGAGCAAGCTGAATGACATGACATGACCTGTAGATATGAGGTGGTTTGAGGTCAACAGTCGTCACCAATTCTGACCCAGGTCAACAGTGGTGACCTGGGCTGACCTAAGTCAAGAGTAGTGACCTGGGGTGACACAGACCAACAAGCGTGATCTAGGATGACCCAGGTCAACAAGGGCACGCCGCCCTCTGGCCAGCCAACCAGCCCCAGCCAGCCACCAGTCATGAGGAAATTGCTTGTTGATCAATATGAGAGTTTTGACGACCATAAGGGTATAACGACCCTAACTCCATGGTAAGGTATGTTCATAAGTGGCAGGGGAAGGGAGGAGGGTACTGAGCGGTGGAGGGAAGAAAACCAGGTGCTCCCCCTCTGGCTGTCCCCTGTGTGTGTGTGTGTGTGTGTGTGTGTACCTGCACAGTGCTGGTCTCTAAGGTGCCATAATTACCCACCTAACGTGTAAATTAGTGACATTAGACCAAATTATAAAACTGCATACGCCAAAATTACTCACTATCGTCGTTAGTAAATCAGTGCAGGTAATATCCATGTCTTTAAGGAATTATGGTGATTACTGTGTGTGTGTGTGTGTGTGTGTGTGTGTGTGTGTGTGTGTGTGTGTGTGTGTGTGTGTTACGGGGAAAGAGTTTTACATTCGTGTTGCCTCGTCTCTCTACCTTACATATGTGTACCATGTGTTGAGTCCTACTGACGTATAGACACACACACACACCAGCCTAGGCCAGGATCCCATTTATCGACCAACCTCGAAGGAAGGTTGGACACCTGGGTTGTGTGTAAGCTGACTGCCACACCCAGGATTCGAACCCATGCGAGTCCAACCCCGGGCTGGACCGTGTTGAGTTATGGTCAGTGAGCAGTGTGCGCGTCGTGCTGGGGAGGGTAAGGTGAGTGACGAGTAGTTGATATCTTCTGAATAACCAACGACATTATAGAGAAAGAAAACAATGTATGTCTTACTGCAGGAGAGGAGGTATAGTCTGCAACAACACTGCCACAGATAACAGCTAGAACGTGGTAACGAAGGGCAGCCGTCGCTCTGTATCCTGAAGGAGGAGAACCAGAGACACACCTGGTGATCACTGAAGAAAACTGTCTGTACCAAGGTGGTTCCTCCTGCGGCAGGGTATGTCTGTACCAAGGTGGCTCCTCCTGCGGCAGGGTATGTCTGTACCAAGGTGGCTCCTCCTGCGGCAGGGTATGTCTGTACCAAGGTGGCTCCTCCTGCGGCAGGGTATGTCTGTACCGCCGCCGTCTTCACACTGCAGAGTAAGGTCCTCTCTCGTGGGTACAGAGAGACCGTCATGCTACACAACACTATCATCCTTCATCAAAGACTCAGTGTGATGAGTGGGACACCAGCGACAGCCTGTTTCTGATGCTCCGAGGCGCAGTATGTGACCCGACGGCCATGGAAATGAAAGGAGAAAATGAAAGTAAAAATCGGAAGACCGAAAAAGAAAAGACGACGAGAAAGTGATATTGTGTGAGAGAGAGAGAGAGAGAGAGAGAGAGAGAGAGAGAGAGAGAGAGAGAGAGAGAGAGAGAGAGAGAGAGAGAGAGAGAGAGAGAGAGAGAGAGAGAGAGAGAGAGAGAGAGAGAGAGAGAGAGAGAGAGAGGGTGATATATGTTTATGATTACTTCCTGTATTGAATGTCTGCGTTTGGCAACAATAGAAGGGAACACCAGCTGACTATTACGTACATCGTCAATACCGCCACCATTACGGCGCATGAGCTACGCACGGCCCGCCAAACACACGTTGCAGAAGAAAGAACATTATTGCCATTTTCTCATGTAGGACGGAACTGGGGCGTAAGTCGGGTACCTTCCCAGTTCACAGCAACCCGCCCTGTCCTCCAGTCCTCCGCGTCATACCCTCAGTGAGGTCCGGGAGGAACAAATGTGGTATTGAGTGCATGTTAGGCATGTACCACCACCGCCACATGCACGGCACGACGTCCACACAGAGCCAGGCGTACATCTCCCTGCCACTCCCACTATGTACGTACATGTGTGCCTTGCTCATGTGCTGCTACAAAGCCGGGAAATACCCAGACCTGTTCTTCATCTTAGGCTCTTTTACAAAGAGTTAACTTGTAGTTATAATCTCCAGTCATATTATGTCTATAATGGCTCAACTGGATCTTAACGCAAGTGGCTACGTAAATTCAATAATCCGTTCATTATCATCATCCATAATTTACTATTATTATTATTATTATTATTATTATTATCATTATTATTATTATTATTATTATTATTATTATTATTATTATTATTATTATTATCATTATTATTATTATTATTATCATTATTATTATTATTATTATTATTATTATTATTATCATCATTATCATTATCAACAGTAGATCAACGACAAGTAGTCCCGGAGCAGGCGGTGCACACACCCATCACCGTGATCTGCACAAGACGAACTGAATACATATTTTCTTTGACATTATCAAGGTGACGGAGGGAGCCCTGACACCAGTGGTATGAGGTAGCAGTGGTATGAGGTAACTGTGGTGTGAGGTAGCAGTAGTATGAGGTAACTGCGGTATGAGGTAGCAGTGGTATGAGGTAGCAGTGGTATGAGGTAGCTGTGGTATGAGGTAGCAGTGGTATGAGGTAGCTGTGGTATGAGGTAGCAGAGGTATGAGGTAGTAGTGGCATGAGGTATCAGAATTATGAGGACATTGCCTCTCCCTTAGCCGTGATAGATTATGGTACAGGTCAGCATGAGGGGTTCACCTCATCTCGAGTTGTGTGGTGCCACACGACCCTAGCTGACGCGACCTACTGGTTCTTAACCATTGTGGACAGTGGTACGACCAGCCTGGAACACGAAGGTACGACCCTCGAGCACAGCAGTATGACCCAAGCTTAGACGGTGCGACCACTGGGTCAAAAGCCACACCATCATACTCAAGGGTCATATGACTTTGTTCAGAGGTCATACTGTCGTGGTCATGAGACGTAAAGTTGTGCTCAATGGATCAGCAGTCAAAATTATAGGTCTCAGTACCAAATGCCTTCGTCACACATCATGTCTTCCTCTGGTATCAAGAAGGTTCACAACATCAACAACTTATATCTTTCTTATCTGCTACAAACACTGGCTGCCCAGTTAGAAATCTCTCTAAAAATGTGTGTGGGTATCATGACTCCAGACACAGTGAAAATGTGTGCGGGTATTATGAATCCAGACACAGTGAAAATGTGTGCGGGTATTATGAATCCAGACACATTAAAAATTCCATCAAGGATTCAACCAAAAACTTCACTATAACCCCGAACGATTTCTCTGGACACAAGCCTTCCCCCCTGATTGCTGGGGAACTACAGACTTCCCCCTGATTGCTGGGGAGCTACAAGCCACGGAAAGGCACGTGAAGCCCCCATAAATTACCCGATCGAACCCGTGTCCTCGCTGCTGGTGTTGGAGAACGACACCACTGCGCCACCTGTGTTTGATTCACGGTTCCCCAGCATGCTACGTCGGATCCTAAATTTCTCCTGTTCATGTACAATTCTTGCTGGGGGTCTGTATAGCCAGACACGTAGCGCAAGGCTTGGGGAAGCAGGCTGGGGGAGGGGAAGGATATGTTCTGATGTGATTGTGGCGTAGCAGGGGAAGGGGGGGGGTGTGGAAATAGGGGCAAATGGTGATAATAGGAAGGGAAATGGGTTTCCAGGAGGGGGGAACCGAGGAAGGGAAGTGGCGAGGGATTGTATGATGGGGAGAAGAAGGTGTGGTGAGTGTGAATGGTGGAGTGGAGGAGACAACTGAGGTCACGGTGGGGTTATGTGACGACCTACGCGAGGAACATGACGGAACTAACAATAACAGGAGAGAGAGAGAGAGAGAGAGAGAGAGAGAGAGAGAGAGAGAGAGAGAGAGAGAGAGAGAGAGAGAGAGAATATTACTAGAGCCAGGAGTAATTTGAGTGAGCTAGGAGAGAACAACGTGTGTAAGTCAAGCGTCCTGGATGGAACACTGGTGTGGGTAAAAGTCAAGGATATACAGGAAGTGGGCAACACACACAAGTGAGTTAAACCTTCACAGGCACTGGAAAAATATGGCAAATTAACAACAGATGTTTTTCTAAAAGTTAGATTAGAAAAGAGGGGAAAAAATTTACATTTTTCCGAAATTTCATAATACAACGAGTGAAAATGGCGTACATGATGACACATTTTTACGCTCAAATCACTCATGCTGTTGTTGTTCTTGTGTGATGTTTACATGAAGATCTAGGAGGGTGATGGAAGGCCGTCAGGGGTACACACCCGCGTCCTGACCTCCGTCCAGGAGAGGAGATGTGGGGAGATGATGTGAGCGAGGAAGACACGAGATGTAAAGGGAGAGGCAGACAGACAGACATAGAGGCTCATGCAATACAGCCGGGGATGATGAGAGAAGCCTCACACAGGGCCTGATCCCAGGCTCGGGTCACGCTAGTAATGCAGGAGGAGGAACCACTACATGCGTCCTCACCCTGGCTAATAACCCAAACATTGTGGAAAAGAAGAAGAAAGACTGAGCAGAGGCAAAACAATGCCCGACCCTCCACGATCAATCAACGAATGTCATGGTCCACGTCATCAATCAACTGACCAATCACCTTGCTGAAGTGCTCTGACGTCACTAGATGGGCCTAGATTAGGGGCGTATGCGCGCGCCAGTCCTGAGTGATGGCTGTTTAATTCAATTTTGCATGAATGATGTGTAGGGAAGACAGCCTCATTACCATAAGTGTTGAATTATTACAGGGATACATACCGCCCCTCGCTCGATATTTTGAGCTGGGGGAAGTTTTCTCTGGCTGCGCACGTAGAAAAACGAAAACAAAAAAAATCCCAAATATCGTCAATAGTAATGATAACAATAAATGTCATTTCGATCGTGCACTTGCAGGACAGAGTTTCTTATACATACGATCATTAACGGCAGATTGTACACTGGTGAACAGTTCTGTCTGGCCCGCAAAAACTTCGCCTGGACTTGTGCAAATCTTGACAGAAAACTTCTGAACAGTGTCAAGTGTCAAGTCTGGGACAACTTCAAGACTGGGACAACTTCAAGTTTGGGACAACTTCAAGTTTGGGACAACTTCAAGTTCGGGACAACAAGACTGGGACAACTTCAAGTTTGGGACAACTTCAAGTTTGGGACAACTTGAAGACTGGGACAACTTCAAGTTTGGGACAACTTCAAGTTTGGGACAACTTCAAGTTTGGGACAACTTCAAGACTGGGACAACTTCAAGACTGGGACAACTTCAAGACTGGGATACATTATGAGTGAGGCTACATTAGATCATTAATAACCAGGAATCATCATTAGTCTTTTGCATGGTCTTGAAAGTTACCAGGAAAGAGAGGTTGATGGGGTTGAGGGGGGGGTAATTCTGGGGAGTTGGAGACCGAGGCTTTGATAGATGAGAGGAGGGGGTGGGGGGGGGGGTGTTTAGGTCAGGCAGGGGTCCTGGAAGGGTAAGGAGGGAGGGGAGGATAAGAGCGAGTGTGAGAGTGGGGTGAGGGTAGTGATGATGGTGCAGATGTGTGAGGCACGGGAGGATGAGGTGAGGGAGCGAGTGTGAGAGTGGGGTGAGGGTAGTGATGATGGTGCAGATGTGTGAGGCACGGGAGGATGAGGTGAGGGAGCGAGTGTGAGAGTGGGGTGAGGGTAGTGATGATGGTGCAGATGTGTGAGGCACGGGAGGATGAGGTGAGGACAGACGGCCGGGTGGGTGATGTACAGATGACACACGACCAGCACTCAACACTGGGTCAGGCAGTCATGCCCCACGTTATAACGGGAGCAATGGCGCCGCTGTAAATCAGAAACCAGGCGGCGATGTAAATAAGAAACCAGGCGCCGATGTAAACCAGGCGGCGCTGTAAATAAGAAACCAGGCGCCGATGTAAATAAAATTAGTAGCCAGGCGGCGCTATAAATAAAATTAGAAACCTGGCGGCGCTGTAAATAAAAATCTATCAGGTGGCTATAATTAGAATTAGATACCAAGTGATGTTGTAAATTACATTAGAAACCAGGTGGCAATGTCAATAATTTAGAAAACGATTAGTACGTGAGGTGGGTTGGTTAGTGAGGAGCCTCCACCCCGGTACTTCACCCTTTCCATCCCCACTAACATCCTCCACCCCCCACGCCCCTTCCTCTCCCTCCCATATCATCTCCATGATACCCCTCCCTTCTTCCTCCTCACCCTCCCTTTTGCTTTATCCCTCCCCTCACCCCACCCTCGCTTCTCCCCTCACCTCGCCCTCGCTCCTCCCCTCATCCTACCCGCGCTCCTCCCCTCACCCCACCTTCGCTCCTCCCCTCACTCCACCCTCGCTCCTTCCCTCACCCCGCTCCCGCTCCTCCCCTCACTCCACCCTCGCTCCTTCCCTCACCCCGCTCCCGCTCCTCCCCTCACTCCACCCTCGCTCCTTCCCTCACCCCGCTCTCGCTCCACCCCTCACCCCATCCTCGCTCCTCCCCTCACCCCGCCCCCCACTGAAGGGTTCCTCGATCAATGAGAATTAAGCACAGCTGAATGGGTTTCCTGATGTCGCCAGATTAATATTGGTGCTGGCCAAGTGGCGGGCCGGGACGGCTTCCTGCACGGCTTTGGGCGGTGCGGTGCGGTGCGGTGCGGTGCGGTGTGGTATTACCGTAATGGAGATCCCGTACCTTTGTTCCACGGGATATAATCCGGGTATCATCCTTGCCATTAAATGAGGATATATTACTTGCCTCTGACGTTCGCCAGCAGCTCGTACTTCCAGCCCTGAAATTATAATTAATGGTTAACATATTCCACGTTGGGGGGTGCGCTACCTTCTGCACGGCCACCACTCCACCTTCTCTTCCTTCCCTCATCACCCCCACCCTGGACGTGGTGGTGGTGGCAAATATCATTTTAAAGCGAATACCTCATCACCTTGTGGCTGGTTCACTCGCTTTCTTACGTGACATTTTATCGAAGACCAGTATTGCCGGGGTGGCATGCAGGGGGGAGGGGAGGGTGGCAGGCCAGCCATTATTACAGAGGGCGGCGGACATGGTAACAGCGGCCGTAACTCAGTTATTCCGCCGGCAGGTGACGAGGTGATAGTAACGACACCCAGAGTGTCACAAACTGCCGTCACAAATCACACGAGACATTCCAGTGTGGGGTCGTTTGTCGTTGTGTGGACGACGCCAAACGACCCTCCGCTGGAATGTGTAATGTGATTTGTGACGGCAGTTTGTGACACTCTCGCTGTCGTTACTAACACCTCGTCACTCACAGCGGAGATTGACGGCGTTACACTCCCTCTTGCTTGGCCCCGTTACTTGGTACACCGCTGCTGAACCCTCTTACTTATGTTACTTGTGGTACTGGAGATGCTATTAGCGGAACTGTTACTGGTGGTACTGGGAGTGTTACTGGTCGAAGTCTGCGTTATTGGTGGTACTGGGAGTGTTACTGGAGGTACTGGGAGTGTTACTGGTGGAAGTAGGTGTTACCAGTGGTACTGGTTATGTTACTGGTCATACTGGATGGTACGAGATACCATTACACTTAGACTTATATTGAATAACCGCTGGCGTCTGTAATGTTACGTTGATGTTACAAGTATCGCCGCCAATGTTACATGTCACAACTTCCGTAACATTGTTACTTGTCATACTGGCATCTAGTACTTACTGCCATACACATCATCTCGTAAAGTAATCCTTGTATCACATGACCTCCTCAGGACCATTTACATGACACAATATACAGGTACACACACCATACACTCTTGTGTACACGCATGGCACACCCCTAACTGATACAGTCGGAACTAAACAGTGACCTTCCTCCCATACCTCACAGGCTGGACCCGCCCACGCCTTCCCGTACGCTCAACACTTACTGAAATTGACCGGGTGGGCAAGAACGTTCTTTCCTTCGCTACTTCTTTGTTAGTTGATCTTAAACCAAGTTTATGGGTCTTAGATCTTATGATACTGTTCCTCTTTCCACTGCTTCCCACCTTATGCGTTAATCCTCTATTACATGTGGTGGCCAGGTGAGAAGGCACAGCTCCACGACCTCATCAAGTGGGCTTCGGCGCGGTCAGTGGGGTCTGTAGGTACGGGGTGAGCGGTCAGTGGGGTCTGTAGGTACGAGGTCAGCGGTCAGTGGCGTCTGTAGGTACGAGGTCAGCGGTCAGTGGCGTCTGTAGGTACGAGGTCAGCGGTCAGTGGCGTCTGTAGGTACGAGGTCAGCGGTCAGTGGCGTCTGTAGGTACGAGGTCAGCGGTCAGTGGCGTCTGTAGGTACGAGGTCAGCAGTCAGTGGGGTCTGTAGATATAGGGTCAGCGGTCGTGGGTCGTGTGGTGGTGGCGGCCACCATCAGCAGGACCGGCAGTTGAAGCAGGTAGATATGTCGTGGTAGTCTACCTGGTCCGGGTAGGTATTCTGGATGATTGAGACTTGGTAAGAGTGTGCTCGGGTAGATGGTCCAGACTGTTAGTCCAGGTAGCTGGTCAAGCTAACTGGTCAGGATAATTGGGCCAGGTTCTCAGTGTACGTGCAGGTGAACTGGTCTGAGCGGACACAGACCACACCAAGTTCCTGACAATGCATGTGTGCACGGACCATCGACCAACCAAACACCCTCACATCCACCGGCAGTCATTCCGGATAAATGAATCTTCGTAGCGGATAACTCAATCCTCTCAACGGATTACTGGCTCCCCGTCACAGATAACTGGACCCTGGTAACGGATAAGTGAATCCTCAGTGCGGATAACATCTCTTCGTCGTAGGTGGACGTGTCTGGTGGAGTCGAGTACGACGGTGTGGCGGGGCCGGTATCGGGGTTGACGTGTAGAATGATGGATGGGAGCGTCGCGTGCGGTGGCCATGGCTGGAACATCAAAGGCAAGTGTGTATGAGGGTCAGAACTAAAGCAACAAGAACCGTGCGTGTAGATTGTCCTCCCTCACGCCACACACTAATACACAAAGGACGAGGAAAGTGGCCGCACGTCGGCAGTGTCGGAGCCGAGTCCTCCTTGTGCAGGACACTGTGGCCCACTGTCCTCACTGGCCCGCTTTATGATCCCCCCCCCCCTTCCCCCGTACTGAGGGAACTACTGGTATTAATATGTGGCTTCAGGGCTCCCGCCAAACGCAATTCCACAAGTGATCATTTTTTCTTTTTTTAAGACATATCAAATTGAATAATTCAGTCGGATTTTATGACTATATTCAAGATGAAATGGCATGTTCTACTCGGGCAAGATATTGGTCTGGCCAAAGATGAGTGTACAAAGCGAGCTACCTGGACACTTCACGGCCCAGGCCGGACAGTCAGTCACAAGCAACTCCTTCCTTCCTGTAATCTACAAGTTACTGGGCCCTACTGAGGGAACGAGTCTCACATACATCATCCAGCGGGACTCGCTCTCTCCCGCCACACATATGATACATCCTTCTCTCACTACACTCGACCACGAGTCACTCATGCCGTATTACTTACATAGATGTGAGCAGTTCACATCTATGTTCCACACACAACCAGCATTACAGTATGGCGACGTAGTGTTGCAATGATGTGAGAACTTTCCTTATACGTTTGACGTCGGTCTGGCAGCGACCTCCTGCTCTGAGCTCTTTCGAAAAGTTTATTATTGTTGTGTAATGTAAAGATACAGTATCTGGTCCTGTATCAGAGATGAACACAGTACATACCAATACAGTAAATGAACTTAATGGCTTTGTACATAAAGATTAGAATTACAGAGATGCAGCTACATTTCTTTTTACTTAACCAGAAACTCATTCTTCAACCAGCCTCAAACAAGAGGATGAACACCTGGATTGACTGTGAGCCGCCCGCTGCTTTGTGCGGGACTAGAACCTAGCTGGGCCCGTTAGTGTGGTGGCTCGTAACTTCAACCACTCAACTGTGTGTGTGTGTGTGTGTGTGTGTGTGTGTGTGTGTGAGAGAGAGAGAGAGAGAGAGAGAGAGAGAGAGAGAGACCTTTGGATATAATTACCATGTTTCATATTACGTGAATTAACCTCAGTAATTAAACTTTTCATTTTACTAAGTAAATTAGATACATGATGCCCGAAAGTAATAGTCACATCAAAGACCAGCTACAACTGTGATTATACTGTCAATTATGTCTCTCTCTGTTTACCATATTAATTTTACTCTGTATCACACACGCAACATTCCACACAATAACGTTATATATATATATATATATATATATATATATATATATATATATATATATATATATATATATGTATATATATATATATTCGCCATATATATATTCGCTTCATACATATTCGCCATTTCCCTCGTTAGCAAAGTAGCGTTAAGAACAGAAGACTGAGCCTTAGAGGGAATATCCTCACTTGGCCACCTTCTTTGTTCCTTCTTTTTTTGTAAAAGTAAAAAACGGGAGAGGAGGATTTGCAGCTCCCCGCTCCCTCCCCTTTTAGTCGCCTACGACACGCAGGATATACGTGGGAAGTATTCCTTCTCCCCTATCCCCAGGGGTATATATATATATATATATATATATATATATATATATATATATATATATATATATATATATATATATATAGAGAGAGAGAGAGAGAGAGAGAGAGAGAGAGAGAGAGAGAGGTGTGTGTGTGTGTGTGTGTGTGTGTGTGTGTGTGTGTGTGTGTGTGTGTGTGTGTGTGTAACTACTGAAATTACTCACAAACAAAAAGAAATCCAATAAAGAACATCAAGAGGAGAACAGCAGTAGCAAGGTGTGAAAGAAGAATAACATAAGAACAAAAAGCAAAGCCATTAAACCCGCGACAGGCGTGGGTCGATGTTTGCCTGTGTACCGACAACATTTCGTCTGTGTTTATGAGAACATATTTTGAGTGCGTGGTGAGAACACCTGCCCCTTAAAAAATATTGAGCACTCGTGCCCGTTTTTCAAGCTCTGAGGTATTAAAGGCATTTAACGTGAGTGACAACCCATGAACAGTATTTTTAATACGCATTTAGATGACTGTGAGTCACAGCGAATTTCGTCAAATTAGAGAGAGTTTTAATCTATGTTCTCTCTCGTCATAAATTGTTTTTAGAATATGTCTGTGGTTGGCCACAGAATTTAAGGATGCTAAACATTTCTTCTCCTAACCTATTATTTAGCATGAAAAACTAATGTTCTTCAGTATCGTTTCATTCCCGGGGATATCCACCCACGTCAGCCACCGATAGAGAATGACACCGCGAGCAGCGAGCGATCCAGCCAACTGTTCGCTGCAGCAACTGTGGTGTTGTGGGGGTTGCCTTGCTTGCCTCCCTCGTGGGTTGGGCTGGGTAGACTCCACACGACTGCTCGTGGTTTCTGAATTCCTTCTTCATTTACATACAACTCTTATGATTGACTTTCTTCATTTTTTCCCGTTTTAGTGAGGACCTGGTTTCGAAGGAGGACGCCTGTTACTGACTGGAGCCATCAACGCCAACGAATCAGCTTTCAGTAACCAACTACCAGACGACTTCAGTGTGTAATACACACGCACACACACACACACACACACACACACACACACACACCCACATTATCACATACACCTCACATCCTGCCACATGATCATACCAGCCACACTTTACGTACACACTCGTCATGTTAGTCATACAACCACCACACACGTTATGTACTGTCCTGCACACAACCCCCCACCCCTCCCCCCCACAACAGTTACACCCACAGTATATCCTCACCCTAACGATGGTTCCCACATTGACAGGATGACGACAACAATGTTATCTTGTGCGTATTTTTCTTCCACTTGTCTTGTGGAACAACATGTGTCATCATGAGTGGTGTTCCTGGTTAGGTCTACCCATAACGTTATGTCTCGTTGTCTTGTGATTGTTTAATCCCGCTATCGATGTGTTCGTCTCGTGAACACTGCACACTTCACAATGGCTCGTTCTCTCTCAAATGTAAAGAGGAATTAAATCATATATTTCCTCAGTGGATTTTCTCTCTGCACAGATCATTATAATGTTGCTTACCACCGTCCATTATCACATCCGCCGCGTCATCTCCCCACCAAACGGTGATGGGGAGACAAGTTAGAAACTGCCCAGACGCTCGTGTCGGTGGGAACTTTGTAGGGTGACAAGGTTCCTTATGTGGCGCTGCCCCCAGGATCATGGCAGCAGCACAACCCAGACACGGAAGGCAGGGCCCCACGTGGTATTGTATCCATCAAACGATGGTTAGTCTCATCTTGCACCGTCAGCTACCATGTGTCTGCTACTGTCACGTCCGCTCCTGCACACTAGGGTAATCTTGCTTATTTTTCTCATGTGTCTTGAGGTGTGGCCGAGAGCAGACAATCGCACTGTAGATTGACCTTAGAAAATCTACTGACGAAAAAATGACAAATAAAACAGTGTGATGAGTCAAGATATGATGTTATTATATTCAATTCATCCCGAGACATCCACATTCATGGAATATACACATAAACTGGAGAAGCAAGAGATAAAGAGACAACAAGACGAATTTCCTGGAGCAGCCAGAGTCATAGAGTCGAGTGAGATATTAGCGTGGGACCCGCAGAGTAAGTCATAACTCCAGTGGTTCAATACACCGGGAGTCGAGCCCCGGAACACTTGCTGTCGAGGAATGTGCCCACCAAGCCATTAGCCACTTGGAGAATGGTTGCTTCGGGCCCCCAGAGCCATGCACACCAGAACATATGTTTCATAATTTGAGAATTACGATTTCTGGCGCCACAAATGAGAATTCCCTCTGAAACATGTTCCGGATGCCTCGTGAGTCATGTTTTGAAACGCTCCTGAACCATGCTTCATGTTTTGCTCGGGTCGTACATACCTGGAGGGTGGAACACATACGACCGATGTTTCGCCTTCCACCTGCATCTTATCAAACACTTTCATAATGTAGTACCAGGAATTTCCTAAATACGTACTGGACACCCAGTTATTTCCTCGAAAACTTCCGAATCCATCCTCGGTTTAGACGTGAGTAACCATCCCTCGTTCTCTAAACCTTACAATTATGTTTATCCTTTCTGTAAAAATACAGCATGAAATGTTCTGTTATGAGTAGTCAAACATCATGAATCCTTATGTTCTTCTTGACAACAGTAATCCTTCCTGATGGTGAGTCTGTCTCCTGCTACAGCTTCAAGCAAAAGAGCACACGAGACGTCTTGCACATTCATAAGAGTACAGCATTCTCTTGCCTTCTTGCAGACACTCCCTTAACACTTTTCTTTCTCTTCCTCTCGCTGGCCCATCCCTCCATGACAGATATGGTCTAACCCCAGGAACAAATTTGAAATTTCTATCTCTATTCCTCCACCTCCTCGCCCTCCACCTGCCTCTCAGCCTCCGGGCTCACAGCTCGTCCTCGACGGTTCGCTCTTCATCTTATATTTCAGATGTCAGTGTTCCGGACCCACTGTGTTACGGGCGTAAACCCGATCGTATTACGGGCCAAGACTCGACCTTGAATCCAGCTTCCTGATAGCATGACTTTGGACCTCATGCATACAAAAGCGAGGATGTGAAAATATTCACAGTAAAAGCTCATTTCATGCGAGACGCGTTACATAACTAGAAGAGAGAGAGAGAGAGAGAGAGAGAGAGAGAGAGAGAGAGAGAGAGAGAGAGAGAGAGAGAGAGAGAGAGAGAGAGAGAGAGAGAGAGAGAGAGCATCCCCTGAAATCTATTCATCTTCGCAGTGGATATATCACCTTGCCGCTCCAGATGAGCCGTCCTTACCCTGCTCCTGAGTGGAGCACAGCCTCGAAGCTTTAGAAAAATTGGTTAAAGCCAAAAGTAAACTGATGATAGCCTGAAGGAAAATGGCTGAAGACTAATAGGAAATTTTTTACGCTCCATGGAAAATGACAGAGTCTTCTGAGAAAATGGGTTGGAAGCCGGAAGGAAAATGGTGAAAGTTACAAGAAAATGTTGGATGCCTCAGGGAAAATGGTAAAGGTAGATGCCATAGGTAGAGAATTGTTTGTATGTACAATTATATTTTCGGTGTTAGACAGATAAAGCAGCTGGTGAACTGTTACCAGGGAACAACTCGCTAGCCAGGCTGTGGCATCTACAGGTAAGACCACAACACGACGGCGCTACGCCACACACAAGACGGTCACATGTGGACGTGCCTCTGCATGACCGCTCTCACCAATGACCCCCACATCCCGGGGCCCCGCCCCACTACAACCACAATGACCCCCACATCCCGGTGCCCCGCCCCACTACAACCACAATGACCCCCACATCCCGGGGCCCCGCCCCACTACAACCACAATGACCCCCACATCCCGGGGCCCCGCCCCACTACAACCACAATGACCCCCACATCCCGGGGCCCCGCCCCACTACAATCACAATGACCCCCACATCCCGGGGCCCCGCCCCACTACAACCACAATGACCCCCACATCCCGGGGCCCCGCCCCACTACAACCACAATGACCCCCACATCCAGGGGATCGCCCCACTACAACCACAATGACCCCCACATCCCGGGGCCCCGCCCCACTACAACCACAATGACCCCCACATCCCGGGGCCCGCCCCACTACAACCACAATGACCCCCACATCCCGGGGATCGCCCCACTACAACCACAATGACCCCCACATCCCGGGGATCGCCCCACTACAACCACAATGACCAAGTGATGTCTTCAAAAGCCGCAGATAAGCAAGTCTTATGACGTCACCTGTGGTCGGCTGTACAGATAACTGTTACACCCTCATACCTGACACCTGATACCTGACCCCTCATACCTGACACCTGATACCTGACCCCTCATACCTGACACCTGATACCTGACATCTCATACCTGATACCTGATACCTGACATCTCATACCTGATACCTGATACCTGACCCCTCATACTTGACATCTGAACATGAGAAGTGAACACTGGTCTGCACATGACCAGGATCATAACACTCATAACGAAATTTCAATCCCGGAAATACCACAACCACCATCACCACAACCACCATCACTACAACCACCATCACTACAACCATCATCACTACAACCATCATCACCACCACGACCATCAACACAACCACCATCACCACAACCACCATCACTACAACCACCATCACTACAACCATCATCACCACAACCACCATCAACACAACCACCATCACCACCATCACCACAACCACCATCACTACTACCATTCAGTCAAACTCTAAATTCTGACATACAATATATATATATATATATATATATATATATATATATATATATATATATATATATATATATATATAAACCCAATGACATGTAAAGAATGATGATGCTCTGAATTAATTTTCAACTTGAATACTGACGTTTGACCCATAAAAAACAAGACATGGTTCAGTGTGTCCAGCTCATGTCACTGTACATGACACGTGACACAGACGCACCAGTGGCCAGCCACCCAGCCAGGCAGGCGTCATCTCAACGTGTTCAACTTACCAGTTCTGTTATCGTCTCTATTTCCTTGACCTTTCCTTCGTCTCATTTTCTTTTTTCTTTGGTTTTCATTCCCATGTGTGACAGATCTGGTTATGTACAACCCGAAGGCTGATCAGTACAACCCGCCGTGTTGAGGAGAGGGTAAAGATATGATCATGACCAGAGCAAGTGCAACATGTTTATTCAACTCAGAGTAAGATGTCACTCATCAGACGGCAGCTGTTGCCAGAGTCGTTCCTCCTCCTCCTCCTCCTCCTCCTCCTCGCCAGTCATCAATCTTCAATAAGTTCCAGAAAATTGGAAAGCATCACTTGAATTATTAAGGAAGACATGTTGGATGTTTGAGATTAAATTCGTTAATAATTTCCTCCGTCTTGCCTTACGTGGGTATCACAATAATTTTTCATCTGAGCCGTTATTTTCCATTGTATTTAAAGCCATCAAGATGTTTATCACATTTCAGTTTTGGTTCGTTCACAGTGTTGTGGAAAGTGACACAATGTTTTAACTCGAGGCTGACCCTATACGGTCATGTCCCGCTGAGGTGTAGACCAAAACAATTCTCTTGATCGAAATAAACTTTGACATTGTGGTGTTAACATTCGTGTGGGTCGGTTGTCTGGTGTTATACGTCGCTGTACCAGAACTTGCACGATAACTTCACGCTGGAGAAATGTTCTGTCTGTGTTCTTACATGTGATGTTCCAGGCCAGGCTCCCTCCCTGACGGACTTCCAACTGTGTTTTGTCGGGACTTACAACTTTGTGTGTGTGTGTGTGTGTGTGTGTGTGTGTGTGTGTGTGTGTGTGTGTGTGTGTGTGTCACCAGAATTACTGATAATCTACCTACATCTACTGTGGACTAATATGTATCTATTGCCCTCACCGTGACAGCTGTCAAATCCGCCAATCTCTTCCCAGGAGACGAGCCATACGTCCAGCGGCGGGAGCGCACATGGTCTTGGCATTATCTTAAATACCTGAAGAAAGTCTTCAAGATTTGTCGCTTCTTGATCCTAACTTGACAATGTCCAGCGAGCGGCCTGGAGCCCACATGACCAGCCACTCGGGTAACCCGGGATACACAATATACGGTGCAGGAATCCCTGGTTTTCTTCCCCAACGCAGTACGTGTCATGACCACAGTAAATATGGCCTAACTGACCTCACATGTGGTCTACGTTGACCTTTAAATTTGTTATGTGTTATACCCAGGATTCTTATATCACCAGTGGCTTCAAAATAAGTTTGTTCGTATCGTTATAACATATACAGTTATATCAGCACTAGTTATTTCTGTAATATTGTTAAATCATATCGAAACACATTTAGATTTCTGTAATATTACAGCAGGATGTATTACTTTTTAAATTCTGCAAAATCTTAGCTTTGTGAACAGAGAGACAACCTCTAGCGGGCGCTTCGTGAACTAAACCGTTTCTAAGACGTTATCCAATTGGAAGTCTGCGCCTTGGGCTTCAGCCAATCAGCGTCGAGGTAACATAGATGCTAAGGCAGTAAAGCCGCCATGATGGATGGCGCTTCCTGACGTTGCTGCTGCCATGTCTTACCTTACGTGAAGCGAGAGCCATATATCTACCGTCTGCCTCCCAGGTCTACTTATTACGACCAATCATTCATCAATTCATGACGGGTTCTGCAGAACGTCATTCATGACGAGAGAATTTACCATTGTGCCCACCAGACTAAAGGGTTTCCTTAATATCCATTCGCCTTACTTTGGTACCCAGTTAATCATGCTATACCCCAATATACCAAGAAATATACCAATATACTATGGAGTATATGGCAATATCCCACTAGTCTCGACCGTGTGAGTCAGGAATAAGTTCTTGTTGTTACGTTGTGTACAACATGCAGGAGACTGGCCAGGTTACCACACCCCACAACCTGCCTTAATGACACATCCAATACTACAACACAAAGGTATATACTGATCCATCTATGATTACCTCAGCACTAATCTCTATGAAAGAGTTCTCATGTTATCTAACCACCCGGGGTTCTTTCCCGAGGCCGTGCTACCTACCTCCAGTGGCGGCCAAACGTGCCCCCTCCCCCCCTCAGGAAGTAATAGCCCCAGTGTGTTATGCTCAGGGATGACCGAGATATGAAGGTGGTGGGTAATGTGTCTTGTGTTATGACCAAGAGTTACTTATTCAATGGAGATTATGTTCCCTGTAGCAAAAATGAAGATGGGTCGCTTCCTCACTTAGACAAAGGAACTAATGGGCCAATGAGCCATTATTTCCCATTACTGTCAACACACCGATGATATAGCAGTGCACACCGGCCGCCTCCCCACAACTTCACATTTAAGGCCGCTTTGTAATGTATGACGCAGGTCAAACTGAACACCAAGAACAACTTTATATAACGTACAATTCCTCCCCCCCCAGAACGAGTGCTGTTATGTGCGTCTTCCTCACACCACAGTTACCTTAACACCAACATCGTGAGCTCAAACCTGTAATCGTCTTGTGTTTATCTTCTTCACAACAATTACTAACCATCGCCTGCAGATGGAGACGGAGGGATGTACAATTGTCAGACAAATCTAACAAATGTTCACTTAACTTCATCTTCTCCTCTCCATCCACTGTGAACTGTTTGTTGGAGTTCATACTGTTCAAAACTCTTGATTTCTATGCTACGATTGTGTCCTTGGCAACTATCATTATCAAATCATCCACGTATATATATATATATATATATATATATATATATATATATATATATATATATATATATATATATATATATATATATATATATATATATATATATATATATATATATATATATATATATATTTTTCCCCTATGAGTCCACGGGGAAAATGAAACACGATAAGTTCCCAAGTGCACTTTCATATAATAATCATGTATATATATATATATATATATATATATATATATATATATATATATATAACAATCTCATCGAGAAACTTCTCATTCCCAGGGAGTATCTTGTCTCTACCAGTGACCGCGGTGAAGCCCTGAGGTAGCAGACACCAGGTGGGATATTTATGCATCTATCAACCTCTCTGTCTATCTGTCTGTCTAAACACTGACATAATACAGCCTGAGGACCTCTTCTTCTACGCCCCCTGCAGGCTCAAGGTTTAGTGTGTGTGTGTGTGTGTGTGATTACCTATACTGTCTGTGTGCTTCGAGGAGAGAGTTTTATGCTTGTTTATGTATGTTTGTATGCATGTGTTTGTGTTTGTATGTATGTGTATTCATACGTCCGTGTATAATATTGTTTTTATATGTGCACGAAGCAGCGTTTGTGCGTATACATACCTACATACATATACGCATGCATACACATGGAGCGGGAGGCGGGTGTAGCGCACATCAAAGCCATGGGCAGGACACACAATTACCAGACCTGAAACTTTCAACACCACACAATATTTAATTTCAGAAAATATATGTCAACTATGGTTTTAATGTTACATATTGTCATGAGGTGACTGTGTCTGTCCCTGCCCAGGCCTACTGGTGCGCGGGTCATGTGGACTATTGCCCCCCCCCACCCCCCCCACCCCACACACACACACACACACACACACACACACACACACACACGTGCGTGGGTGTTTGTGTTGAGGTGATGTGGACTCCACATCAATAGTGTTAATGCTACAACTTTTATAGCATAGCTTTTCTTCAGTAATTCCCTTGTTCTTACAATTCTTGTACTGTTACTGTATGTGTGACATCCTCACGACTGAGGGTCGAGAATGTAACATAACACCGACTCCTCACCGTAAGTGAGTGTATGACATGACCTCGCACCTCCAAGTAACTCCACATAATGATGACCTTATCATACAATGTTGAACCTAAACCATCTGATGTTGTGCATATTGTCAGCGTCTGACGTGGTGCCTGCATGATGAATCTCATACGAAACTTACTTATCTTTGTCACTGAACTCTCTGTTTAAGTACGATACTACGTCATGAGAATTAAGTACGATACTACGTCATGAGAATTAAGTACGATACTACGTCATGATAATTAAGTACGATACTACGTCAGAATAATTAAGTACGATACTACGTCAGAATAATTAAGTGTACGATACTACGTCAGAATAATTAAGTACGATACTACGTCAGAATAATTAAGATAATATAAACTACACCGATCATTCCCTAACACAGGTCAGGTACTGTCCAGACAGCCTCCCCAACACCTCGCACATCCTCAACCCACGTCGTGGTCCTTCACACTTACCACACTGTTTCTTTATATGTTTTTACTCCACATTAAACTTAACTGCTCCAGTAGAACCATCATCAGTAACTCCGTACACAGCCTAGTGTTGCCACTCCTGCACAACACCAGCGGACCTCATGCATTACCTCCACGCCAGCCGATAGATGGAATGATCAATCTACATGACCTACACGAACAATGATTATATATATATATATATATATATATATATATATATATATATATATATATATATATATATATATATATATATATGCTTGGGGACAGGGGAGAGAGAATACTTGCCACGTATTCCCTGCGTGTCGTAGAAGGCGACTACAAGGGGAGGGAGCGGGAGGGCGGGGGGCTGGAAATCCTACCCTCTCGTTTTTAATTTTCCAGAATAAGAAACAGAGAAGGGGGCCAAGTGAGGATATTCCCTCAAAGGCTCAGTCCTCTGTTCTTAACGCTACCTCGCTAACGCAGGAAATGGTGAATAGTATATATATAAAAAAAAAAAAAAAAAAAAAATATATATATATATATATATATATATATATATATATATATATATATATATAAATATATATATATCCCTGGGGATAGGGGATTAAGAATACTTCCCACGTATTCCCTGCGTGTCGTAGAAGGCGACTAAAAGGGGAGGGAGCGGGGGGCTGGAAATCCTCCCCTCTCGTTTTTTTTTTTTTAATTTTCCAAAAGAAGGAACAGGGGGCCAGGTGAGGATATTCCAAAAAAGGCCCAGTCCTCTGTTCTTAACGCTACCTCGCCAACGCGGGAAATGGCAAATAGTTTAAAAGAAAAGAAAATATATATATATATATATATATATATATATATATATATATATATATATATATATATATATATATGTGTGTGTGTGTGTGTGTGTGTGTGTGTGTGTGTGTGTGTGTGTGTGTGTGTGGAGCGAGTCACAGAGACAAAGAGATAGACAGACAAACTCAACAGGTACAAAGAAGGTCATGAGCTGAGCATAAGATTGTGTGTAATGAACCTTAAGAAGTTTGTTGTGGTGGCTGATCAGGGCGGCTGTTTCCTGCCTCACTCGGGCGTTTCCTGAGACCATTTTAAGCTGGTCTTTCGCCCGTGCAGAGGTGAAGACCTACCTGGAGTGTGGTCTCAAGTGGTTTGTTGTTGCGTCAGGACAACTTTATTACCTCTCTTTAACGCCACTAATTAGCTCCTTAGCTGGGTAATGCCAGACGAGCGAGAGAAGTGCATGTTGGGGGACTGGCTGAAGCTGCTCCCGCTCAGGAGCAGTTTTATGTGTCCTGCTGCGTCTGTCTGTCTGTATATTCATATCTGGGTGCCTCTCTGCATGCATGTCTATGTGTGCCTTTGTCTGTTCATAGCAGCGTGTGCTTATATGTGTCTGTCGGTCTGTAAGTTTGTATATTTTATTTATTTTTGTATATATATATATATATATATATATATATATATATATATATATATATATATATATATATATATATATATATATATATATATATATATTTGTGGCTGTCTGTGTGTGTATTGTGAGTGTATGAGTGAGTCTCTCGTCTCAGTCATGATAATTTCCCAGCATTTTGAGACCTACAGATGAAGGATTATACATATCTTGGTTAGATATAACAACGTGAGGTGCATCGTGACCATTATCATTCCCGTGTCCACACACACACACAGACCCAACCTTACACTTGGCCAAACCTGAACCTGATGTGGCTGAAGTGTCTCAGACGTCCCAGCCAGACCCAGCTCGACACATAACATCAAGACACAAGACACACGACTTTACTGAAGGTCACATGATAACTCATCACACTCCAACCAGAACAACAATTTCCATCAGAAATAAGAGGGTAAAACACGTGTGGCCTCCTCTTAACCTAGTTCTTTGACATTTACAAAGTATTCCACTGTTTTATCTAACAATCATTGCACTAACGAACGGAACAAAGCTTTTCCTACATAATCCACGCTCACACAGAGCGGATACACAGTTTTCATCACCCCACCAAAGAAAACTAATTGAAACATGGAAAGCAAAAATGGAAGATGGAATAACTGAAATCTCCACAGTCTTCCGTCATGAAGGATTTCTGTCCAAATATTATATTCCCGGGACGGTAGTGCATGAGGAGAACACATCACTGTTCAATGATATTCACCTGCTAAATACGTGTCATAATAGCTTGCAGTAAGGTCTTACATAACAGTGGAACAGCACATTATTTTCACATTTGAGACGAGAATCCTTGAAGTATGTTAAGACTTCCTCAGGTGTGAGGGATTAATGAGCCTCTCAGGTCCCTCGGGGCAAAAAAATGCTTTACGACACAGTGACGTAAAAATCCTTGTGTTCTTGTTCATTGTTTTGTCTTTATGATTGTTGGTCAGTTGTTCGTTTGTTGTGATGTTGGTTCTGTCTGCATTGTTACTCTTTGTTTAAGAAACCCTGTCATATGTTACTTGTTGTATGTATCATTATTTGACTGTCATTGTTTGTTCTTGTATTTGTTGCCCTGTCCATGTGTCTTTATTAAGCCATGATTCCAAGACCTTAGTACTTAAGTCCTTGTTTGGCAGGAGCGGCACATCTTGACACTGCTCCCTACTGCTCCCTGGGAGAGTAGACTGGACACGATTTATATCCAGTGTACATGTACACTTGTACCTACCAAACTGTACCTTGTTACTACAACTGAGTCCACTTACCTGTCAAACTGTACCTAGTTCCACGGTCAAATCGCCACAACTGCCAATATATACCTTGTACCACGACTGGATCACATCCTTGCACCACAGGTTTGCATCATGCCGGACCCAAGTCTGGTGTCCGGACTGAGTGATGACCGACGCGTCGGGGTAACACTGAGGTCATCCTTCCCCTCACGAGGAGCAGGGGTCAGGCGGCCTCACGTGACCAGTGATGGTATACGACGCAGGTGGTACACCATCACTAGTGATGGTAACTGATCAATCTAGGTAGACGGTGACCAGGTAGTGAGGCAGACGGGTTCCTCGCCACACGATACTGACATCTTGACCATGGACTCACTCACTGGAGAGGTGAGAGTTTAAGCGATTTACTAGAAGCTTATGACAAGCTTGTGAAGCGGAAGAAGCTTCAAGCAGACGGGAGGTAAGAACCAACCACTCACCTATGCCCGTGGCCACTCCCGACGGCAGAGTAGAATCCCCAACTTGCGCGTAAAACTTTCTCAGCCACGTTCATTTGGAGTTAGTCAACAATTTCTTGCTCCGTATATGAGAAAAGTTATTTCATCTTCAGACATGTTATGACTCGTCTTTCCCCTCCGTAGAAACCTGCACTTAACGCTTAGCTGACTCGATTTTTTTCTTCTGTTCTCTGGAATCAGATCGACCACCCTAACTCTCCCTCCTGGTGGGTTATGATACCGTCCTGTTCAGCTTTAACTGCAGGAGTTACGAGAATAACAGCAGAACACAGAGCAGACCAGTACAGGAATGCCAGGGAAGATCCAGCCCAACAGGAAAATGAAAAAGGAAGAAACTCAGTGTTCCAGGGAAACTTTGGCCCATGTCCCAGGAATGTCTGGAAGACATGTTTCCAGGCCAACCAGCAACACTACACATGTTCCTGCAACCCTAAGGATGACTCTGCAACTCCACAGACGCCTCCGCAATACTACAGACAACCCTGCAACACCAAACACGAGTCGGCAGTACTACGGACGACCCTGCATTCTTACTGACTCCTTCAACACAACAGGAAACTTTCAATCGAATTCCTTCTTAAAATTAATGGTCTTTTTCTTCCTCTGGGCATCGTATGTTAACGTGGAGCTATTTCTAATTTCTTGCTTCTGGTTAGATAAGGATAGGGAAAGCCTTTGAAACATGCTGTACCTGACAACCACAGCCTCACACACACACACACACACACACACACACAGGTCAAGGTGATCACACAGTACTTGATCCTGACTATATGGTTGAGGAGAACGCATGAGGGGAATCAGAGGAATCACAGGAGCCTAAGATTGAATACAATCGAGGCAAGTGTGTAGAGGTAAGTTCTCTACTCGTGTAGACTGGGAGAGACAGTTCAGTAATAAGAGTACACACCAGCAATGAAAAATAATGTGAAATATGTTCTATAAGAGCTAGAAAACGGGTACCATGGGACAATAAATGCAAAGGTAAAACACATGAGCCATGTGACGTATACAGAGGAGGAAGAGAAGAGTACTGCAAGACGAGGAAGGGGAGGCAGAGAGGAGTACTGCAAGATGAGGAAGGGGAGGCAGAGAGGAGTACTGCAAGATGAGGAAGGGGAGGCAGAGAGGAGTACTGCAAGATGAGGAAGGGGAGGCAGAGAGGAGTACTGCAAGATGAGGAAGGGGAGGCAGAGAGGAGTACTACAAGATGAGGAAGGGGAGGCAGAGAGGAGTACTACAAAATGAGGAAGGGGAGGCAGAGAGGAGTACTACAAAATGAGGAAGGGGAGGCAGAGAGGATTTCAAAGATCATAATGGGGAAGACAATGAACAACCCAGAGTTCTGCCATAACTTCACTAACAACAAAGTTCTGGCTAAAGAACAGCTACTAAGGCTAACGAACCCAAAAAGACTTCATGAAAGAGACGAAGAAATATGTGAGGAGGTGAATGATGAAGTTACAAATGCGGTCACACGTAGAACACGAGGTGCAGTGTTTAAAGGCTCATCCAACAAGTTATGCTCGATTACAAACATTTGTAACTCTCAGCCGACACTGTACATCCTCAAGGTGAGGTTAATGGTTCATACCGGATATTGCTGGAGAGTTAATTGGTAAAATGAAAAAAAGGAGTGGGGGGGGGGGGGGAATCCGGTAAGCAAAGTGTATATTTTAATCGCTGTATTTCATGATTTAGAATAATGAACATTACATGTTTCCAGATCAAACAAATATGATGTTTAATATAATGTGATTGATGCAGCCGACACAACCCTTTATGACCAGACAATACCATGGCCTCTTTATCATTATCACTATCGCTATCATTTTGCCGCGTCGGGATTACAGCAATAAATGTTTACTATAATCCTTCCTTATCTTGTACCACAAAACCCAAACATTCCGCAATATTAAGATTTAGTCTTTGTTATTATGGAAAGTATCGTAGTTAGGCAAGAGCTGTGAGTACGACAGTACGACTACTGAGCACCAAGTACGACCCTTGGCTGTCATATGACGGGACCACAGCCGTACTCCTCAACATAGCTACACTTCCAGCCTGGAGGATGGTAGTATCGTGCTGGAGTCGTGCACTATGCTCAAGGGTCGTCCCGTCCTGGTTAACAAAGCCGGGTCAGCTAACTCATGACAGGTTTGTCCTTACTGGCTGACCATTTATTGTCCTCACTAATCATCGGTCTGGTGTGGTGGGTGGAACTGAGACTGCAGAGGTGGATATCATTCTTGTGTACGTATGATGCTCCCCCGCGATATATATATATATATATATATATATATATATATATATATATATATATATATATATATATATATATATATATATACATATATATATATATATAATTGTAGGTCATATATATGAAAGAAATGTTTCAGAGAGGTGCAACAAAAGAGAGAAGTGAGAGACAAGAAGTTACAAAACTTTTACTAGCCAGGAAGGATTTCTTAAAACTACTTTGTTGAAAACGGAAGTTTTAAAAACTAGCTTTAAAACTTAGAGAAAATAAAACAAATTTGTTGTTTGATAAGAGAACAAACTGCTCATGACTAAATACAGATTAAGTGTGGTGGTGATGACGCTGACATACATCATGGAAAACTTATATTTCATCCCTGACTCAAATACTGCAAGCTTAGCTGTTACATCTGTTCAACAAGCTTAGCTGTCCCACGTCTGCTGACCGTTGTATATCGCTGTGTGGACCTTGATGAGAGCAGCAACCATCCACCACCTCATACAAGTTCAGTCAGTATACGTCCAGCACCAACCCTGCCTCCCTGCCTGCCTGACTGTGGTCATGTACTACCTGAAGGAGTCGTGTTCTGAGCCGTGTTGCTGAGCCGTGTCGGTGAGCCGTGTTGCTGAGCCGTGTTGCTGAGCCGTGTTGCTGAGCCGTGTCGGTGAGCCGTGTTGCTGAGCCGTGTTGCTGAGCCGTGTCGGTACAGCAAACCACAGGTGAGCACAGGGCAGCTGTGTGCAGTGTGTCTGTGGCCTTAACTGTTTACGTCTGCAACATGTAGGGTCAACTGTGATCTTCCATTCAAGGTCAGCTGTGAGGGGAACTGTTGGTCTCTGGCCTGTCGGATTCTGATAGACACACACACACACACACACACACACACACACACACACACACACACACACACACACACACACAAGGATATACAGCAACTCTGCTTTGGTGCACGTGGACTGCTTGAGGCAAGTGTTCCGGCCGGGATGTGTCCAGTGTGGAAATTGCCTCATGTTTGTTAATACTTTACTTGTGTCTCTCCGGCGGTATCTTCCCCACAAACTTCAGGATATGTTCAGCTTTTTCCTGGGAGACATCTTGTCCTACTTTCGTTTATGACCATTGGCTGGTGGTCACTACCTGCTTGCCTGCCGGCTATTCTCTGGGAAGGTTTGTGTGGCTCTCAGTGTTAGGTGCGGCTGGTGAGGGGCCAGGCCTGGCACTCCCTCCCTCCTGCCTGCCCGCCTCAAGTGACGGCAACACCTGCATTACTCTGCCAGCCAGCCCCTCCACCTGCACCACACGGGCTGCACAACCACAGATAGTGCTATCCAACCTTACTGAGAATTTGGTCAATATTTTCACCTTAGTGACCAAGATTGTAGGGAAATTTATCAATATATTATTTTTTGTAATTAGCAATATATAAAGAGCATCTCGAAAGAAATATCAACACATCATCTCGTCATAATTACATGACCTCGAGGAATATGACATCCAAAGATGCGGATCAAGATCATAATATAATGGAAAAGGATTATAACAAAATACCATTTTTTTCTTTTGTTTTGTGTGTGTGTGTGTGTGTGTGTGTGTGTGTGTGTGTGTGTGTGTGTGTGTGTGTGTGTGATCAACACACAGATGAACGGCTCTCCTCGACCCACATCTTTTTCTTTTCATTATCTACAGATGTTCAGACCGAGCGGTCAGTCATGAGTGCTCACAACTTGTCAGTGAGAACGTGTGGCCAGATGTAGTGTGGTCAACGTTCACTCTGGGGTAAATGTTTGATTACAAATTGTCACTGAACTCTACTTGGTTAGGTTGTTGTTGCTGTTGTGTTCCTCTGGTTGTTGCTATCCGCAGATTGCATGTCTCTTTTTTTCTTCTTCCGTGAGCATCACCTGATTTTTCATTTCATCATTCTCTCTATCTATCTCTCCTTCCCTTACTCTACCTATCTATACATCTATCCATCTATCTGTGGCTACCGCTCCCTCATCACTTCCCACAGTATCATCACATGCAGGTCTTCCCAGGATTCCCTACTGCACAGTCGTCCAGGCTGCCACACCAGCAAGATGTATGCCCGCTCCTATTGGTCTCAGAGCGAGCCATTGACTGGTTCTGAAGGTCGAGTGTTTATTGCAATTGTTACCAAGATATACCGTCATGGGCCACTAATTCGTCTTGCAGCTAAATTGGCCACTGTCGAAAGTAATGTGTGTGTGTGTGTGTGTGTGTGTGTGTGTGTGTGTGTGTGAGAGAGAGAGAGAGAGAGAGAGAGAGAGAGAGAGAGAGAGAGAGAGAGAGAGAGAGAAGGGTCAGAAAATGAGATTGGTCACGAGATGCCCTTCCCTCCTCATGCTAATGGTTTTCTTCTTCCTCTTCTAATTCCTTCAATGTCAATCTTTATCTTTACTCCTGGGAGACTTACGAAGGTGCAGCAACTGCATACCTTTACTCTCTCTCATCATCTCTCGTTAATCATTCTTTCTGTAACAAATGTCGTACAATACACTGGGCAACACAATGTGCACGTTATCACTCAAATACTATGTGTTCTTCCGTTCCTGAAGTTTAGATGTTTTCTTTTAGAGTTGGATCCATGTTCCAGTGTCCTGATGTTGGCTACCTTCATGATCCCATGTTCCAGTGTCCTGATGTTGGCTACCTTCATGATCCATGTTCCAGTGTCCTGATGTTGTGGCGTCACACGTCTGCCGCTGGTTACAACAGTTGTGTCCTGTTATAAGAACGAAGTTTTTCCCATCATGAGAGCACAGTTGGTATCCTGATCACCTCTGGAATATCAGTGCCCACTGTAACCACAATGTGAACTGCAGAAGTGAATGATGCATGGATCAGACTGTCCACTGACAGACAGAAAGTTCCACGACAATAAGCTTGGCCAAATTCCCACCTTACGGGAACGCCTTTAATTAGTACAACATTTCTAGTATATCACAAACCAACTTGTACTCTGTTATCTGGTCCTCCCATATACTTGCATCTCCTTCCATGTTGCACTGTTATGTCCTACCATGTAGTAGTCTACATGTACACCTTCTGCCAATGCTACGAGACCCTTGCCACTCTAGATGACAGCCTCTCCCTCTCCAGCCAGAGCCGCTTTACCAGCAGAGGAGGAACCTCCCTCCCCTTCCCTCCCGTGTCAGCTCCATGTGGTCTCCTCCTGAGCTGCCTGACCTAGCTACCCTCCTCTGCCAGTGTCATATGATCACCTCTGTATCATATGACTCCCTCTTTGTCAGTGTCATATGATTCCCCGTCTCCGTCACTGGATGTGTCACAAGGGATCTCCTATTCCCCAGTGCTGTCTGACTCCTTCCCAGAGCCACACTATCTTTCCCTGTGCCACAGGATCCCCATCTTCCCCAGGCCGTCAAATACCATCGATAAGGTCCCCTTCCCTTTCCCGTTGGCCATACTGCATGACACTACACCCCCCCTCCTGTGCCACACGACTTTACTCATTTACCCTATGCCATATGACACCTTGCCTCCCTCCCACACCGCCATGTTGACACACCTACAGTAAACCTATATCCATGACAGTGACAGATGATCCCCGTTACCATGGTGACGTTGATGGATGGTAGGCAGAGAAGCCTCTGACCAGGTGATTGGTCATCCCCTGCTTGTTTGGTTACCGCTCGTCATGATTCATACGACGCTGACACCACCATGGGTCAGGCTGGGTCCTTGACACCACCATGGGTCAGTCGCTGACACATCATGGGTCAGGCCGAGTCCATGAGCTTCCTGCTCTAACGCCATCCCCATCTATGGGCTGATGGGTCAAGTACACAGTAACAGAGAAAGGTGTGGGTAAACATGTCGTATGGGCGTCTCGTACTTGGCTGTGTGTCCACCAGAGAGCGAGGACTCTGTCTGTACATCTCGCACCCCTGGCAGCACTGTACATGTGCTACTGTCAGCAAGCCACCACTCACACCTCCTTCATACATTGGAAATTCTGGCCAAGTTACTTCCGCCCAACACTTTCTGAACGACGGGTAGCTGGAGTGCCGGGCGGAGTCCTGTGGTGTTGGGAAGGTTATCAATAGTGGAGAAGAAGACGTTGGTGGGGCGTGAAATTATAAGTGTAGAGAGGGGAATAAGTGAAGTGTGTGGGAGGGAGTTCTTGGAGTGTGGAGACGGGAGAAGGTGGAGTGAGGTCATTCATTAAAGCATTTGCGTGGCCTTCAGCAGTAGTGATGGAGGAGGCGTCGGTCTGTGGAGAAATGACGCCTTAACGAACAGTGGATGGAGTTCTTGGAATGTACTTGGAGGTAAACAAAGATGCTTCAGTGATGGAAAATCGGTTTCTTAGGATTGTGAAGAGAAGGAAATTCTTTTGTGTGTTGGAGGATCCGGAGGTGGAAGGCGAACAGAGGAAGGGTGGAGGTTGTGGCGAATGTGTTGCTGTGATGCTCAGGAGGGCTGGCTGGCTGGCTGGAGGGACGGAGGGTAGCGGAGCGTGGAGGGTACGGATGATGGAGGAAGGCTCTAAAATCTAAAGGTAAATGAAGCTTGGTGGGCAGGGTTGCTGGGTGATGATGACCAGGCTTTATGAATCATGAGGCCTACTGGAGCAGAGTGGTGGCCTGGCTGGATGATCAGCGGTGTAGCTGAGTATATCACCCAACCACCGAAGCTGTACTCACCACTGACTGCTCTCAACATCCTCAGCAGACGTAGTCAAGTGTCACGACCAACTGTTCAATGTAGTTCAGGAAGAGTTCAAAAAACGAAAAAAGTGGATCTATCACGTGATGTTCTTTACTCTTTATTTTCCCACTTTGCTGTGAGGTGAGTGGTTCGAATCCTGAAGAGTTCTTTCTCTCTCCCTTGTCTCTCACGTCTGGCCCACCATTCTCCATGTCCTCCTCCACTGCTCCAGCCCCCAACTTGCTCTATCACCAAGGCACCTCGTCTCCCACACTCTTGCCTTTCCTCCAATACTTTCCACTTGTATCTGCCGTCGGGATTTCACTTCGTGTGTCTGGCGACGCCTCCAACATCCATCTTAACATTCCCGTCTCGTGTTCTCTCAAGTCTATTGTATTTTGTTCCTGTCGTCAAGTACGCCTGGTCGACACCACAATACTCCTCCTGTAATTCTTACTGTATCTTCGGTTCCAGTTTTACAGGTATCTTTCAGACACAATGTAAATACTGAACCTTTCTATGTCTGGTATGTCTTTTGTTATTTCCACTGTCTAATACTCACATTTGCCTATAAATTAACATGACAGAACTTAAATGCTAGAACTGAGTAAAACACATACTTCACTTCTCTTCCTATTTGCTATGTGTACAATCTTTCCTCCGCTCACACGTAACTTTGTCTTTGACGTTTTAAATGTAACTGGTTAATACTAAGGATTATATAGTAAGAGAAGAATCTGCACCACAGACTAAAAAACTATCTACCACTAAACCACGCATTACTGAGACCAACTTGTACAAGTGTTAGAGTGGCTCAGTCTGTCAGGTCGACTCTGATCATAACCTGAACTTATCCTTCAGTCTCCCGGGGCGGCCGCTGGCCACCCATCCACCTGTCCTGGCCAGCTGCTGGGCAGGTCCCTGACTCCAGCAGTGCACAACTTGAGTCTCACATGTTGGGACGACTGCCCACCTTCTGCTAACGTCTTACAAAGCTAACCATCGTGAGAACCAGTACGGACAAGTTCGACAATGGTTTCCCTCCATGAATTTCTTCCTGTATGGAGGGTTTCCTCATGAATGAAGTAGCCTGCATGTAACTCAGGCTCGGCAATCATGAATATGGCCTCTCGGGAGGTTCATGTGTCTAGTAAGTTCACCCTATTAAGCAAATAGGAAGGTGAACGAGCTGAAGGAAAAAAAGAAATGGAGGCACGATATCTCTCGGCTCCTCCTAATGCTATTTCAGTCATAATTAGCATCACGTGTTCGGCAGATGGAGTGAGCGAACCTGTACTCAGAGTCACATTGAGGCACGAAGCTCTGGAAGTCCACATTTGTTCCAAGATTAACTAGAATGAGGCAAGTTCTTCTCCTTCCAGATGCTCTCGGGTGAGGGCGTTGCGAGAATCGCCGACACCAGCAAATTCCGTCCTATATCTTTCCTAGTGAACACCCGGGTGCACAGGAGGAGCTGCCTGCATGCTAATGTGCGGTAATGCTGCCACTCCTGCCAGCACGCAAATAATAACATTATCTGCCACACCAACTGCCACAACAACTTATCCAGTGTGCAGTTTTGACAGCAGCTCCGCAGAAGAAGAAGAAGAAGAGGAGGAAGAGAGATAGATAGATAGATAGATAGATAGATAGATAGAGAGAGAGAGAGAGAGAGAGAGAGAGAGAGAGAGAGAGAGAGAGAGAGAGAGAGAGAGAGAGAGTAGAGGTTGATGTAGGTAAGGCAATATATAGAGATAAAAAGTTCTTGGGTCGACAACCTCCAAGACCTAATTACATTCCAGAGCAACAATATCCAGGCAACGCTCGCTACCCACCACATATTCATCATGCCCTAACATGGTCCATCTATTGATGTTATACTCTTATCTCTTATCTCTCTCTCTCTCTCTCTCTCTCTCTCTCTCTCTCTCTCTCTCTCTCTCTCTCTCTCTCTCTCCGTCCGGTAAACCCGAGGAGTTTTCGATAGTGAACAGTGAATTCTTAGGAAGCCAGGGTAATTAAGGAAGCCATTCCTTTACTGCTATTAGTTAAAATGTTATGTTCCTGAAGCAGTGGAGCAGCAGTGGTGTGGTACCCGGGACGTGGTGAAGTGTGAGGAGCAGTTTATATACCACACAACATGTACAGTGGTCACGAACACTGGACGTCACGTGTTGTAGGTTTTGGGTAATGTATTATAGCAAGTGCATTGTGTTACCGGTTGCTGGGATTGTGTTACTGGGCGCTAGGACTGTGTTACCGAGTGCTGGGATTGAATCAAAGGATGCTGGGATTGTGTTACATTGTGAGGGAATTGTGTTAAATACCACATCAAGTCTTAGCACCATGGGAGGGAATGCTGGGGTGTGTGCGTTGTGCTGCTGGTCGCCCAACATCCTCAGGAGGAAGTCAGCAGCAATACCGACCTGGATCACACATGTTTCATTACCACAAGCAGCAGCAGCCACACATCATCATCAACATCATCATCCCACTTGAACATGACGGTACGACCAATGAACACCACGTCAACACGACCCTCGAGGACGACAGTAAAACCATCAAGTTGATAAGACACTCACGCACGACACTACGACTCCTGAAGACGACCATACGACCCTTGTGTATGATGGATGACCTGTGTAACTAACCTGACCCATACGAGTCACGTCCAGGGCAAATAATATAAGGAAATATAATGTTTTCACTACAACGGCTAATGAAACCTAGATATTAGCATATTAAGAAATGACAAGATGTTCCACCTCACGTGCTACACATCCAAACCCTCTGCTGTCATATGCTCAACAAATATCAACCTACTGAGACGTGTTGGTGTCATACAATCTACTACCACTACTAACTTGCTCTCAATTTTTACGCTAAACTTTTCCAAACTCTGGGAAACTACAACAAAAAATACAGCTGTTGTAAATTCTGTAGTTCTATACATCTTAACCAGAGAGGTTATTGTTTTCCTATACTGGGGTTACAAAACTAACAGGACCTCTACACACTCTCTCTCTCTCTCTCTCTCTCTCTCTCTCTCTCTCTCTCTCTGAAGAATGTTTCCACTTACATCTTTCTCTCTCTTCGTAGTAGAGACTTTCTAATTATCAATTTTCGTAGAAGGTATATTGACTTTGTCCAAACATAAGACTTGGGAGGGGGTGTCGCACATTCTTTAGTCGAATAAAAAATTCAAGTCCATTATCTTAATGATCTTTCGTCCACTATCTCCTCCGTGTCTTCTTATCTCTTGTACGTATTTCTATCAAGTCTTTGTACTTGGTGCAACAATCGCAGTCTTGGATAATATCAATATAGTCTTCAGAACTGCGATATATTTTCACTTAGTGTGAATTCCATAGTATAGTTTCTTTATAATGTTTCACAGTGGACTTCGTCCTATAATCGTCCACTTCCGTATGTGTACCACTAGTGACAATAAACTGCCAGAGTTACTTAATTATAACTAAATGAAATTTTCTCAACCTATAACCCGGATGTGTCCCAAAAACAATCTGGTTAGACAACATAATTTGCATATGGGAATATATATATATATATATATATATATATATATATATATATATATATATATATATATATATATACATATGTGTGTATGGGGGTGGGTTGGGCCATTTCTTTCGTCTGTTTCCTTGCGCTACCTCGCAAACGCGGGAGACAGCGACAAAGCAAAATGAAAAAAAATAAGAATATATATATATATATATATATATATATATATATATATATATATATATATATATATATATATATAATTCATAAAAAACACTTTAAAGATCTGATATAGGTCAATTACCGACAAGATGGCAGGAAAACTGGTTTGCTTTCCCATAATGAACGAAAACCACTCGAGGGAATCTGGCTTCACTAATTCCCATGAGCGAGGATCATCCAAATGACTTTATACAAATCTTCTCATTTGCATCTTTGGCAATGGGTCAACTTCCGCTCTTTTCACGTGGATGACTTTTATACCCTCCCACGAAAGGTTCCCCCCCCATACCCCATGTTCTAACCCCCACTATATTACCTCCACCCCAGTCCTTACCCCCACACAGACGCTCCGTTTTGCTCTTCACTCCTTCTTCTTGTGTGTGTGTGTGTGTGTTTACATAGCCTATGGTTATGTATCTACCACTGACAATATATATATATATATATATATATATATATATATATATATATATATATATATATATATATATATATCCCGAGGATTCTGGGTCCTCACCGCAGCCCGGGGTACACAGCAACATACCAGACTGTACAAAGAAAAGTCATGAACAAAAACTCAATACATTTCACAAACAGGAGATGACCCTCTGGTGTCTCCCCAATAATCATCTCTCATTTTTTTCTCAGTCTGGTATGAGCAAGGTCTCCTGAGTCAGTATACCCATGATGGTCTAGTATGAGCAAGATATGCTGGTATACTGAGTCTGTATACCCATGATGGTCTAGTATGAACAAGATATGCTGGTATACTGAGTATACTCATGATGGTCTGGTATGACCAGAAGACTGGTTGTAAAGTTCTTACCATCATTTGGTCCGACACGGCAATCAGGTCATGCTGAATGACCTCACGTCATCAATGTGGTTTAGCATTACCACGACCCGTCTGGTGTGATCCTGATGGTCTGGTATCAATACCATATTGTGGGGTTAATCGACCCTACTTACTACGTACGATGGTATTACGTGGGTAGCGAAGATAAGTCATCAAACCCTTTAATTACAGACTCTGACAGAGGCTCCCAGACGACGGCAAGATGAAAGGTGATTCATCTCATCTTAGTTCAAAGACTTTGATGTTCACAGGATTAACTCCATTGGCTGCTTGTGGCAAGGCCTTCAGAGAGCCAGGCGAGATATCCTACCTGGCTTGATTTTATGTTAAAGTCATTAACGACGGCTCTAGCAGACGACCGTACAACCCCTCCCGCACGATGACATGACCCTCGGGTATAATAATGGGATGACCTTTGACCTGTCTCTTAAAGTTCAGATCAAATGTTATCATACAGGAAAGTCGCACCGTCGGGCTCAAGGGATCATACCGTCAACCTTACGGGTCGTACGCGTTACGTGAAAGGGTCGTACCGTTACGTGAAAGGGTCGTACCGTCTTGTTCAGAGTTCATATCAAATCCCCGGGACGTTGCGCAAGTCTCAATGAACTTCATAATAATGATACACAGATATTCCCGCAGCACTGATATAAAAACACAGCTGCCGCTGAGCGTACAGTATATTCCCAACAGTTAACCTCTCTGTGTTCATGGCTTTTCGTAAGATTTTATTGAACGACGTCACGTCTCTTTCGTATCCGTCATCCTTCATTACGTCATTCACTATCAACATCCGTCGTCTGCCGACTCCTGACCCTCACCAGGCCTCGTGTAACGCTGTGTGGCTGCAGGATTCCCTGAACAACCTATGTTCCCAAGAAACATTCTTGAACTCCTGTGAAGCTTCCTCCCTTGCCTCATCCTCCCACAGTTGAATTCCGCTTTGATTTCTTCATCATGCCATCGATAACTGCCTGCTCCAGCCTGGCTCACTCTATCCCACCAACGAACCACAGCCCGTGTTCTATTTCCAGGCCGCGGCACATGAATATGGAATCCAGTACTGTGGGTGTTGCAGAGCCTCTTACTCACGTGCGTCTTGTGAGGTGTTGCTACAGGAAGTCTGCAGTGTAGTCTGACCCACTGGTCTGTTGTTAGGCTCCCTCATCCAGTGTGCAGAGTTGACTTCCTTCTTGCTAAAATCGATATTTCTGTTACTTAAATCTTACATATATATATATATATATATATATATATATATATATATATATATATATATATATATATATATATATATATGAAGTATAATAACATAAGGAGGCGGTAGATAATGATAGAACTCCTTGTCCACCGTAGGTAGGATTAAGAGTCCCTAAGGAGAGTAACTATTGCCAACTACTGGCTAACAAGGGGATTTAACCCCCTCTTAAGTTTCCTCCAAATCTCTCTCTTGAAAATGTTTAAGTGTTGCAGATTTGCCTCACGGAACGTTTGCCTCATTAACAAGCATTTTTATGGTCAACTTAATCATTCTTGATCATCAAGTCTAACTCTACAATTTCCATCTTTTCACCAAAGTCATCGTGTGGACACCAACACAGTAGCGTTACCTTGTTTATAATAGATGTGACTAGTGCAGACCGTAACACTTACCATCGCCATTCAGGACGTTACAGCGTTACAATGTTACAACAACACAGTGACGACGCTTTACCAGTGAGTCATAAGTAAGTGTGCAGATGACCCAATATGACTTTATACTGACATTACAACCAGCAGATTGTGGCAGTGTGATCACATCGGAACACAAAGGCTCGGGCAACGGATTCTGTGGGTAAGACTTTCAGGAAAAATATTTGACTCTCTCTCTCTCTCTCTCTCTCTCTCTCTCTCTCTCTCTCCAACCCACATCATATCCGCAGCTCGTGTAACCTCCCGGAAGGTCACTATCATCATCACACAGCCACCCACCTACGAACCATCCGGTCGTGTCGTCACCAGCGTTACCGTCACACACACACACAACCTGCCAGCACCTGATACAGCTACAGCGAGGCCGCGGGTACAACACTGTAACCGTCATCACCTTCCTCCTCACAAGAACATGTACCGCCCAAAAATGGCTGATCTCCTTACACGGAGAAAGAATGTTTCCCGGGTTACCTGCTACATGTGTCGTGGGAGGGAAACTGAGAGGCGGGAGTGGAAGACTCAGGGGTGCGAGTGAGCCTTGCAGCACGTCGCCGCAGGTAACCCTCAAACCATTTACACAGGTTGGCCAGAAGTTGTTTACCGTCGTAGTTCTCTAAAAGCATCACACATAAAACATACGTTACTATCATGTCTGCCCACGTGAGCCTTCACTGATGACCAATGGGTGTGTGTGTGTGTGTGTGTGTCGGAGCTCAACACCTACATGAAGGATACGAATCCTTGTAGAACGAGTCATGGCTTGAGGATGTTGATGTAGTTACTACAATACATAAACACGGCCCATTTTCTGTTTGTGCGTTGTGTTGTCTTGTAAAGTTCTGCTTCTCTTGTAAACATACGAGGTTGAGCATGAGACGAATTACCTACAGTGTTCAAAGTTCAGACTCGAAGTGTACAGTGAAACATCATAAATTGTTTATATTCTGATTCAGTGTGGTACAGTCGTGTACACCTGTCAGCCCGTTACAACTGCTCCATAATTACTGAAAGCTGCTAAAGGGTCGTAGCGTCGTCCTCAAAAGCTGTAGAGTCGTTCTTAGGAACAAGGAGCGGGACGTATACAACTGAACTAATATCATCAGAAACAGAGTTAACACCGACCACCGCACGCCATGTCACTTCCATATTAACCTCACTAAGGATTTCACCAACTCTCCAGCCAACTAAACCAGCCTCTTTACCCTCTCCGAGGAGATGTCAACAGCTTACCATCAATATGTAATGTTACAGACGTAATCCTGACCAACTCTGGGTTACGTTAACGTTGCTGGACAACCACTCCCTCATGCCCACAGTAACCTGGCAGGATCAACAGATATATCATATATATATATATATATATATATATATATATATATATATATATATATATATATATATATATATATATAATAGAAAGAGAGAGAGAGAGAGAGTCCGCACAGCCTCGCTACAGCGAACACCATCTTTAATACGGAATATCCAACACCGGAGTGCGTCAGTAGGTTTGGGAATATCTTGAGAATTTTGTGTTCTAACACAGTCAAGTCTTCCCTCTGTGTATGTCTCCTGAGCGAGGAGACCTGTCTCCATGATTCTCCTGAGCGTGGAGACCTGTATCCATGATTCTCCTGAGCGTGGAGACCTGTCTCTATGATTCTCCTGAGCGTGGAGATCTGTCTCCATGATTCTCCTGAGCGTGGAGATCTGTCTCCATGATTCTCCTGAGCGTGGAGATCTGTCTCCATGATTCTCCTGAGCGTGGAGATCTGTCTCCATGATTCTCCTGAGCGTGGAGATCTGTCTCCATGATTCTCCTGAGCGTGGAGATCTGTCTCCATGATTCTTTATCTGTATTTTTCAATGAAACTTCTTCTGACTAAGGGATCAGCCGATCACTCTCTGTATAAAGAGCAACATTTCATGTGAGTGATGCAGAGCATGATGCATGAGTCGTGTGATGCTCAGCAAGTGTAAATATCAGACATTGTAGTTGTAGGGAAACACATCAACATTGTTGTGATGACTGGGATACTACCGTCACCATGACCGTCATCATGGACGTCTCTCATGTTACACGTCTGATGCTACATGTAGGGCCGCCCACTGCATACTCAGTAATACACTAACATCATTCACGATATAAAGCCATAAGAATAATCACCATCATCATCATCTGGCCAATGTACTTGTTATTCAAATAATTCATTTTTCTCCTCACAGTTCATGCGTTACTCTCTCTCTCTCTCTCTCTCTCTCTCTCTCTCTCTCTCTCTCTCTCTCTCTCTCTCTCTCTCTCTCTCTCTCTCTCTCTCTCTCTCTCTCTCTCTCTCAGTAAAGGCGTGTCGTGTGCTCAGGAGAGCGTCAGGAGGCGCGGGTAGTGCTGGAGAGAGGGTCAGAGACGTGGCCAGTCGTCCTGAGGGCCTGAGGGAGGCCCAGCCGGGGGGCGGCTGAGCCCACGTCATCATCATCAGCAGTTGTGAGAGCAGGTCAGCCTGGGGCGCCCCTGACCATGTGACCTCCGGCAGAACTCTAAAAATTCAGGAATGAAAGTGTTGAAAAAATATGGAAAAAAAGAATAATAGAAATGCTAAAAAGAAAGGAAATCATCGTTATAAACAACAACATTAGTTTACACAGAATCATGACAGTAAACAAAATTATTGTTAAAAGATGAAAACATATCCAAACAAATTCTTGAACAGACACAAAAGTACAAAAGTAAACCAATAAACCACGAGACTTTAAAGCAAACTTTGTCTACATATAAGCAGGAAAGTAAATCAAAACACGTCAAAACAAAGTCATGAGTATAAGGACAATCACAGGTCTCACCATGAGCACCGGACTAAACCAAAGCATACGAGTGAGTACACACAACTTCATGAAGGGAAACATGTGTCACACGTGCATGTATCATCTCCTATACTACCTCCATGAAGGGAAACATGTGCCACACGTGCATGTATCATCTCCTATACTACCTCCATGAAGGGAAACATGTGTCACACGTGCATGTATCATCTCCTATACTACCTCCATGAAGGGAAACATGTGCCACACGTGCATGTATCATCTCCTATACTACCTCCATGAAGGGAAACATGTGCCACACGTGCATGTATCATCTCCTATACTGCCTCCATGAAGGGAAACATGTGCCACACGTGCATGTATCATCTCCTATACTACCTCCATGAAGGGAAACATGTGCCACACGTGCATGTATCATCTCCTATACTGCCTTCATGGTAGTTAATTCCACAACACTGTACAACACCTTCCTAGAGATCAATGAGTTGACCTTCGTCCTTACTGAGAAATTCTTGACTGAACAAGACATAACTGTGGTCAAGGTCACCATATAACTTACATGGCGAAACTTCATTCCTTGGTAATCCATCATGTATACCACCGTATCATACAATCAATACTCATGGTGGTCATACAGAGGTGCTCGCTACATTACTGACTCGAAACGGATGAACTTGTCCGTGGCAGGTTGTGAGGTCGTGCTGACCTCCCGTGGACCTGTCCGTGGCAGGTTGTGAGGTGGTGCTGGCCTCCCATGAACCTGTCCGTGGCAGGTTGTGAGGTGGTGCTGGCCTCCCGTGGACCTGTCCGTGGCAGGTTGTGAGGTGGTGCTGGCCTCCCCAGCAGGGGAAAAGTTGCCTTCATTACTGAGATTGCCTCCAGTTCACCTGAGAGAAAGAGAGAGAGAGAGAGAGAGAGAGAGAGAGAGAGAGAGAGAGAGAGAGAGAGAGAGAGAGAGAATAAAAAAGATATAGACTGAAAGAACTGAAAGAAACGAAGACATATACATTCGGAGAGAGAAAACGAGATAGAACTTGACAATGACGATAAGACATCAAGTACACAGACCATTAACGAAAACGGCGAGAGGGAGGAAGGAAGCTAGAGAAGAAATGAGTCAGAGAGCGAGAGATGAACATACAGGCAGACAAACAGATCGAGATAGAAGTATTGAGAGAGAGAGAGAGAGAGAGAGAGAGAGAGAGAGAGAGAGAGAGAGAGAGAGAGAGAGAGAGAGAGAGAGAATGCGCGGTACCCAGGAGAGAAAATTGTGTGCTTGCTCAACTCAGAAAAGGTGAGAAAAAATTCTTACTGTGGAACCGAAGGATTGGATGAAATTCTATTCGGCAGCGACTGACTTAGATTAATTAAAGTTTAACTTAAAAGATTTTTCGCGTGAGGTTCTTTTTTTTCCCACAGCAAACGTGACAAACTTATTTTGCTCGGTCCCCAAACACAAGCAGGCTTTGTCCCACGTAAGTAATGTTGCTCATCCCACTAACTAGTTCGTTTATGTTATGCAAGAGTCAGTGGTGCTTGATGTGTGTGTGTGTGTGTGTGTGTGTGTGTGTGTGTGTGTGTGTGTGTGTGTGTGTGTGTGTGTAACCCTTACTGTACATATAGGGACGGAGTGATCACCAGTGGCGCCTTACTGCTGAATCTATCATACTAACTTCAACTTCCCAGTGTTGTCTACATTGACTTGATCAGATCTGTTCAGGACCATGACCACACTTGTGTTACTGAGGCTGTCTGCCATCATCCCTCATGGCGTGCCTCCCTCCCAGCTCCCCTAATGACGTGTCTCCCTCCCAGCTTCCCTCATGACGTGTCTCCCTCCCAGCTTCCCTCATGACGTGTCTCCCTCCCAGCTTCCCTCATGACTTGTCCCCCTCCCAGCTTCCCTCATGACTTGTCCCCCTTCCAGCTTCCTTGCTATGTCCTCACGTCTTGCAGTTCCTCGTGACACCCAAGAGGTGATGTATGGCAGCGAGCGGGCAGGTTCACCCCAGCCACGTACGTTGGACCTACCGTCTTCCACCGTAAGCAAATGAAACACTACTCTCTGTCTGTCTGTCTATCTGTCTGTCTGTCTGTCATGTATAGGCTGGTGTCTGTTTATCTGGTCTATTTATATGAATGTATATTACTGCACATGCCCTAATGCCGGTAGAATGAATAAGTATGTATGAACTTATGAACATTTGTCGGCATATACTAGAGAGTACCTACATACATTATACACTTGACAAGAAGCATACAAGTATACATCAGGAAACAGTAAGACCCATGGGCTTATGATATGCAAGAAGGAAACCAAACGTTATTAACTAAAGCTTCCCTGATCTTCTTAGCACTGTCTCTCTTCCGTCATGTTCCTGGCGGTGGTCATCTGGCACCACATATATTCCTGAGGTTTGTACCGCAAAATATCTATTACTACACTATTCATATTCTCTCCGACCAGCTATATCGTTAGATTATTATTAAGATCATACACAGCTACTACAACTGTTAACATTCTTTAACAGTATTTCTAACATTAAATTACTTACATCATCTTCATATAAACTAGATATGACACACTATTTATCGGAAATCTATTGTGAGGAGAAGGAGAGACAGAGCAAAGTCAATGTGATGCATATCTCCGGATGACCATATGTTTCATCTACATAAATGATAAAACAGCAGCAGTCCAGTTCTCGTCTGGTCTTTACTTGTCACAAGAACACAAGACGAAAAACCTGATTTGCCATCAGTGATGCACCCACGTTCTCCCTGGTCACCATCACCACACTACGCCTCCCACCACCACCACACCTCCTCGCCTGCGACAACAACAAACCCCATCAGAAGCAGCTCCCTCCTGGACCATATAGCCACAAGTAACTACATCATAAAATGAGAATCCAACTAGTGAACAGAGAAAACAAAACGAGACACACTCAATCAGACGTTGTGGCCTCTGGGTGTGCTGAGAGAAGAGAGAGGGAGAGAGAGGGGAGAGGGAGAAAGAGGGAGAGAGAGGGGAGAGGGAGAAAGAGGGAACCTGACGAGATTATCAGGAGCCCCAAAGCTGCGTCTGGTGGGGGAAGGGAAGCCTTGAGTGATGATTTTGTGTCATTTGGTGGGAGGGAGTTTTTTGGAGGAGCGAGTCTGTAATTACAGTGATGGAGGCCGCCTCCCTGGCCGAGGAACTGGTGACGAACATTTCTTCTTTCTCTCACTCCTTCCTTTTTATGCCTGAGACGATTGGCGTCTTGATGCATCATCTGCTGCAGTCTGTGTAACTGTCGTGTCCAGGATGCTGGTGGGTGAATGACGATGAACATGGGGAGAGAGAGAGAGAGAGAGAGAGAGAGAGAGAGAGAGAGAGAGAGAGAGAGAGAGAGAGAGAGAGAGAGAGAGAATTTTTATATCTCAGCGACTGTTGGGAACCCTGTCGTGGCTCAAGGCATTAGCGAAGGGGGATTTGCTTCGCCCAAACAATCGAATTGTGGGAAAGAAATGTCCTCTCATCTTGGGCTTAGTGTATCTTCCATCCCGGACGGTGGAGGGAGCTCTTGTTGTGGCCCGGGTCCACCACTGTGGACGTGGATGTTGCTGTGGTTGGCAGGGTGCAGAGGGCTGCTGCTGGGGTGTGATTTGCTGATGTGGTTGAAAAAGAAAAATATCGCGAGGAAAAGCAGAGACGAGAGAGAGAGAGAGAGAGAGAGAGAGAGAGAGAGAGAGAGAGAGAGAGAGAGAGAGAGAGGGGGGGGGGTTAAAAAGAGTATGAACGCAAGGCATATGGTAGTGGTGATGATGAGTAAAACATCTGATGATGATGATGGTATGAGACTGAATGGTAGTGATGATGATGATACGAGATAGTATGGTGGTGGTGGTGATGATGATGATGATGATGATGATGATGATGATGGTATAAGATAGTATGGTAATGATAATGATGATGATGATGATGGTATGAGATAGTTGGTAGTGATGATGATACTGGCACCATATAGTATGGTAGTGAAGATGATGCCTCGTTGATGTGGCTTAATATTCATCACTGGCTGCTGACGGTAGGGATGATGTTAATGTCAATATTGTTGGTCAGTCAGCCTTAGTGCTGGATGTGATTAAACATTGTCTACCCCCTGGAGAACACGTCAGCCCTAACTCTCATCCTGGGGACCTTAAGTCTAGCCTCACGGGTGAGGAGTCTAGTCTCGGAGGCCCTCGGGAGCAGGAGCATATTTTCAGGGCAGACAGATCAAGCTGATGATGACCGGAAACCCATCATAACCACAACATTTCAATGGACAGCTTAAAAATGGCAGCTTGAAATGCTCGGGATGGTACCATGAGTTGTGATCGTGCTCCATATTACAACATGACCCAGAGATATAACTTAACCCCAACATACAACTTGATCACAACATATAACTTTGCACTTATTTAGGCATCATCAATGATGAGAAGTTAATAAAACAAAAGCATCATGACTAAGTGATCCTCATTTAGGTTATTACCAATCCTTTGAATCAATACAATATACCTACAACAATATATATATGGGGGTCACATTAAAAAAATTCGTCCATAAATCTATACATATGATTCCATGAACTGGTCAATTTTGCTTCCCTACGATAATCAATGGAAAACTGTGTCTTTCTCTTTAAAATCCGTTCAAGTTCCCTTGCGCTTTGAAGTGTCGGTGACAATGAAAACATCTTGTTGGCCCTAAATAATGGATCAGTATTGCATCGGTCACACAGAATACCAGAGAGGAAAGAGATTGGATTTCCTGGTAATGAGCGAGTGAATTTTATATCAGCCTGACTTTGGATCAGTACCATCACAATAAGAATCTCTTACTAAACATCAAAGGTCAACTAAAGGAAAAAATGGTTCAGTAAACATTAAAGGTTTGACTCTTCTTTGTTTATTGTAGATAAAGCAAGAGACCGCGAGGCTCACACACGGGAACACAAGCTCTTTACTTTTTATGGTCTGGCAGGTCCGAGCGTGAGGGGCGAATATTCATGAACACATTGGCCTATATTGATGAGGACACAAAACATATTAATCCAATATCACACCCCTCCCCTCCCCACACTCCCCCCCTGCCAGGGTAACAGGTTTTCTGCGGTAATCCCCACCCCCAGGCGGTGGCCCCCCCACACGGCCACCCGCCTCCCTAGTGCTCCTCCTCCTCCCCTTCTATCGGGTTCGTCCTCGTACACACACACACACACACACACACACACACACACACACACACACACACACCGCTGACAAACTTACTACTGGCATATTACCGAGTGTGGAGCATGTTAGGTGACTCCACCCCGACCTACGTCCGTACTGGACGATGCTTCTCCAGTATGATCGTCATACCTACGTACATAGATGAAGTGTACCTCTCAACGTGCGCCTGCGCTTCTCCTTGTTTAAAGACGAAATCTTTTTCCTTCTTGAAAACACGCACTGGAACAGCCTACCCCAATCCAGGGAGGCTCGTCCAGCCCCTCCAGCAGTCATCCTGTTGCTTTCACGCCTCTTGTTTTCAGTCTTGAATTCCTTCTGAACTCTCATTTCCTTAAACTTGCTGGTTCTCACAGTCTTCCCTCCGACCATGATATGTCCTTCGCGAGGCAAGCTCCACCAGTGATAAGATCTGGTCTTGTCCAAGTCATGTCTGATTCTTTCTGAGGGACAGTGAAGAACCTTACATAGTGGCCCTTGTTGTATCAAAAGCTCCTCACATGGTATGGCATCAGGGTCTCAACTCTAAAGCTTCCTTCTTTCGGCTTTCTTTCCTCATATTCCTCATATCCCCTTTGGCCGTTTCATCTTCCCTCACTTGCTTCCCTCATATTCCTCATATCCCCTCTGGCCGGTTCATCTCCGTCATCATGGACTGATCAACCCAACAACATCGGTGTCCCTTAGGAATCTGTCTGTCTCCTACTGCTGGGAAGGGAAGTCCTTGTTAAATGTCACGCTCACCTGTATCTTAATAAGATCTCCAAACTTTTTATCAAATGGACATTTTTCATCTTAAAATTTCCTCTTTTACCATCTTATCCCATACGAATTCTCTCTTATACACATATTGGTAGATGCATCATGTATGGTTTACTATGACAGCGCTGCTAACCACACCATCGCATCCAGTCTTCTTCTCTGTGCCTTCCTCAGTCAGTTCCCCTCTACTCAGCACCGTTCTAATCGCTCCCACCTACCCTCGTCCTCCTCCTCCTCCTCTTCTCTCTCTCTCTCTCTCCTCGTGTCACAGACATGCTGCCTGTGCAGGGCAGGTCACAGCTTCCCACCTCTCTCCTCTCATCCACCCTCATATCTCCACCGTCCGCCTCTCAATTAAAACTTTTCCTCGCAATAAAATGACATTTGTTTTGCTCCTCTACGCTGGACGCTGCTGCTGCTGCTGTCCCACACGGGTCAGACTGGTCGTTGGGTCCTGGGTGAGCAAACATGAATACATGAATGAATTTATGTTTGGTGTGAGTGAAAGATGAGTTCTGAAGCTAATTACTGATGTTCATCTTTAGTGAAAGGACTTGGGAGATGCACCAGGACCCGAGGGTCACGACCCCACGGCACCACGACTTCTCAAGATTCAGCCTCCCTTACCCTCAACACTCAAGGTCAATAAAAGCTTCACACAGAACGTCTCAGACAGACGTAAAGAAACCATCAAGAGGAGGTTCAGGAGGAGTCTGAAGAGGAGGATCAAGGTGAGGATCAGGAGAGGTTGAAGGAAAGGATCAAGAGGGCTAGACCTACCAGCCTGTGGTCTTCACTGACCCCAGTACTGTAGGCAGGAAACAACAGGAAGAGACTTACCAGGTGGGATAAAGCCTTAGCTGACGGAGAGAGAGAGAGAGAGAGAGAGAGAGAGAGAGAGAGAGAGAGAGAGAGAGAGAGAGAGAGAGAGAGAGAGGTGATTGGCACGTGTTAACGTTTCAGACTTTGACTATAAATATGAACGTAAGAGAATCAACACGACAGATAAAGCACCGTTGCCACACCAGTGGATAATCAACCAGGCAGATGGTGGCCATCTGTAAGGTAACAAAAGTTATCCGTCGCTGCAACGCTCGGGTAGACGTGAGCCAGGCACAAAACACACACATTCAGTAACTACGAACCAGCAACACAATTAAGACCAATGTTAGCCCACGTAAAACGTCCCGTGATAAATGCAGTTCCTTGTAAGTATAAACAAATGCAGGTGAGTCAGTATAAGGACTGGAATATTTCACCTTCCTTATTACCCGTGTGTGAGGCTCAGCTTTACTAAGGTAATAAGGCATGATAAATGTGACTCGAATTTGTTTTTCATAACGCGGAATTATACACATGAAACAAAGTGGGTAAGAATTCAGCGGATAAGACGATATAAATCAGCATTTGGGAGGCTTGGGATCCAGGCTCACCGTTTTTCTTAGTGGCGCCGGAGTTAACGACAATAAGATGTGCGCTGGAAGACGCATGAGGCGCTCATAGTCCGCTGCCAGAATTTATAATTTCCCTCCACCACGACCTGCAGCCAGCCAGACGCGGCCCAACTAACATCAACAAACAACGTTCACACAACTACAAATAATTACATTATTTGTTATGATATAGATCAGAAAGATGACAAATAAACATGATGGAATGTTTCACACAACCTCAAGAAATTTTACTATGTTTCATACGTCAATCAGCCATCCAGTACGCCAACCATACAGAAGCAGAGCACATGTACAACTCTCATTGAAACATTGTGTTCATATCACTGTAGGTTGGTGTGTCAAGAAGGCACTGGCAGTATAGTGGTAAGGTTTAAGCCCTTCGTACTGAACCAATGTTGCTTTACTGTGAAGAAGGTTTTACCAGTTATCATCAGTTTGTTTGTTTATAATCTTCACCGTCTGCACACCATTCTTTCCTGTGATACCATCTTTCACCATAAGGTAATCATCCCTTGGCCTTTCTTAAAGATGGGAGCGACGTTGGCTCTTATTCCACTCTCCTAATAATGGTTTCGTCAGTTGGTAATTTTTCATATAACTACACTTGTGTCACATGAAGAGTGTCAGCACATCCAGGTATATGAGCCGAGCTACAGACAGGGTTATGAAGACTAAACTGCGTGTAATGATTCCCATGGATCTTCCCGTCTCAGTGCTGTGCTGAGGTTACACAACTTCACGAATATCCACAATACAAATGAATCAACCAATTCCTCACATACATCGTCCATTGTTACACTCATCTTACTGGAACTTTTAATTTAACGATCCGATCTTCGACTTCTAATTTTTACCCAGATAATTTTATGAAATGCTCTCAAATGCACATCAACCTCCTAATTTTTTGCTTTCATAGTTTTTCCCTGACTTGCTAATTTCTATACAAAATGTTTCTGTTTCTTTGGCGTTTTTAAATCACCCAGTAAACCACGCCTCCTTGATCTCTTTCTCCATCTTTCCTTCTCCTAACGTGCATATCTCTTGAGTTTTACATTTTAGATCTTACAAAACTATGTTCAGTTAAATATGGTTTATTCTCTTGTATCTCCTTCTGAAGTGTGGGTTCGCGTCTGCCTGACCAGGTTTTGTCATAGTGATGCAAGACAGATGATGTCTCCCTCCTCCAGTCTACTCTCTGTGAAGATGGGATACACTACTGACGCTTCGTCAATACCTCTGGCAGTAGTATGATCCCTGATCTGCTGGTACAGACGTCTTCCTCAATGCATCTTACGATATCACACCTCGACGTCGTACGACATCCAAGCGGGTCTGGCCAAATCCGATCGATTTCTTAATAATCATAATCTCTTGCCACCACACTGCGGGGCGGGGCGGGGCGGGGCGGGCTTCCTCCTCAACAGCTTTCATTTGTACCTTCACAATACTCTATGAATAACTGATCAGACTTACCGTGTCTCTCTGGAGTTGCGTACACTATCAAGAAATGAATAAGACTTTCTCGGTTGTATTCTTTTCTGTTGTATAATACCTGAATGGTTGGTTCATCATGCTCTCTAACACTTCGAGGAAATCTAAGGTTTCCATGACGAGCAATGATTTCCCCCCATCTTTTCTGTTGTCTCTCCGTCATTTATTCTAATATTCCTCTACAAAACACTGTACACGTTCTATGTATGGCTTTCCATCATAATGAAAACTAAATTCAGTTTTACTCTGTGTTATCTCAACGTTCTCCTTTCATTTGTCCTTCTCTCAACAAATTACTCACATCATTGGTTTTCAAACATTTCATTTCCAAGTTCTAATATTTTTCCCTCGTCACCGAGGTTTTATACCACATAACTCCGTCAATCCATAATGCAGCTCTTTCCCTCTCTCCCTCCCTCCCTGCCTCTCCTTCTTCCGCTTGGTATCATCAATTATCTTCCCACAACGACAATTTTCGCCATTTTCATTCACTTGTCCTTCATACGTTCCGTCTGTCACCCCGCTCTGCTGCGACTCATTCCTGTACATTCCACCTACCTACATGTGTGCGTTTCTGTATGAATCTCTATATGCACGTATTCCTGGTCGACTGATCGTGTGATGAGTTTTCGTTGCTGTTTGTGTCATGAGGAGAGACAGTTTAACACTCGTGTGGCCCCGTCTCTTAACCTTGTACATATGTATCATAATGTGTGGACTTTGTTGAGTACACACAAACACACACGATTCGAACCTATGCAGGCCCGACCCAGGACGAGCCTATGCTGACTCACGGTCAGTAGCGCTAAACACTACAGTACGGAGGCCTGTGTGTGTGTGTGTGTGTGTGTGTGTGTGTGTGTGTGTGTGTGTGTGTGGTAAGGGTAGTCAACATAGCACTATCTTCTCTGTACACAGAACACAACAGGAGGATGCAGGCGGGCCACATCCTCTTCTTCCCCTCCTGTGGGTGTGAGTCTCCTGCCTCTTTGAACACCTCCTCCTCTCTGTAAGTCTTTCCTCAGATCATCTCAAAGTCACCTGGCCTACGTACGTTCACCCATGCATATTTCAAAGTTATTTTGGCCATGTGCAAACGTTTCCACAGCTAACTCAAAGCTACTTTGACGTTATATGTTTTGTGATATGTTTTCTTTCAGGGACTCTGTATTCTACCACACGAGTCATGTAAAAACCAGATGTAATTTAGGTTTTTCTGGTTTTCTTTTTTATACGTGTGTCACACAAACCCTCTATCCAGGCTGGAGGACGAGTTTTTCTGCCTTTCCAATTAAAGTTGATTGACAAACTTTTTTTAAAGCACTCTTGGGTGTTGAAGCTATTGGTGAGGGTGCAATACGGGGCTGGAGACGGTGAACACGGTGCAATACGGGGCTGGAGACGGTGAACATGGTGCAATACGGGGCTGGAGACGGTGAACACGGTGCAATACGTGAACTGCGACAGCGGTCACGGTGTGATACGGAACTGGTGACAGGTGAGCACGTTGCAGTACGGGTCCGATGACGTTAAACACGGTCCCATACAGTACTGGTGATGGTGGACACGGCACAATACGGTGACGGACACATAAGTGGGAAACTTTGCATACGCACACATTGGAGGGAACCGTGACCACAGTCTTCCACTGTCTCTTGAGTGCTTATTATGAAACTCTTAACACAACGTAGATATAGACTATATCTCTCATGCACAGAACCGTCGCACATGTGATCATATACAGCAGGACTGTGGCGTACGTCAGTCATGTGATCATATACAGCAGGACTGTGGCGTACGTCAGTCATGTGATCATACACAGCGTACAGCAAGACTGTGGCGTACGTCAGTCATGGAAGATGCTAGCGCGGGGCGGCGGTGTCTGCAGGACCCGGGTCGCTACCAGGTCTGCAACTCCAGGAAACCAAGATTCCTCATCCAGCAAACTTCACCTGGACCCCGTGTTATCCCGGCGTGGGAAGAATAACAATGACACGTCCATAAATACCAAAGAGAACCAACTTCCAAGACAACGCTCTCCATCCAACAAGATACGAGAAGCAGACTTGTGAGGCACCACGACGCTAGAGGCAAGGCTCACACGGCCAGAGGCAGGCTCATCCGACCAGAGGCAGGCTCACCCGGCCAGAGACAGGCTCACACGGCCAGAGGCAGGCTCACCCGACCAGAGACAAGCTCACCCGGCCAGAGGCAGGCTCACACGGCCAGAGACAGGCTCACACGGCGAGAGACAGGCTCACACGGCCACAGGCAGGCTCACCCGGCCAGAGGCAGGCTCACCCGACCAGAGACAAGCTCACCCGGCCAGAGACAGGCTCACACGGCCAGAGACAGGCTCACATGGCCACAGGCAGGCTCACACGGCCACAGGCAGGCTCACACGGCCAGAGGCAGGCTCACACGGCCAGAGACAGGCTCACACGGCCAGAGGCAGGCTCACAGCGCCTTTGGCTTTCCCGAGGTGCTGAGGTGAGGCATGTGGTGGCCGGCCTCAGCAGAAGGCCCAGACAACACTACTGATGCAGGATCCTCAGCAAGACGCTGCTCGTGATTATCAAAAGTGTGTTATAAGTTCCAAGAGGCGAGGCTTGTATACCCCGACGACAAGATGGAGCACGTCTACACCACCGTCGAAATATAGAAAGAAGAAAAATCTAAAGCGGTTGAAAAATGTTGGCGCCAATGTTAATGGGTCTGGCTGGCGTCGTGCTGTGAGGATCAACACACTGTAGTCTTGTGTCACATGAGCATCTTCATCAAACTGTCTAGTGTTTCAGGAACACATGACCTACGTTGCGGAGCACTGTACTATTTATAACACTGAACTTGCCCTTGTGTGTGTGTGTGTGTGTGTGTGTGTGTGTGTGTGTGTGTGGTGTGTGGCCTTACATCACCACCCGGGAACAACCTCACATCTTTCCTCCTCTGTTTTTTACCACATTCAACGCATATATTTTACGAGTCGCTACATCTAATTCCAGTCCTCATTAGGAATGCATATGAGTTTGTTGCTATTTACCTTGCTTACCCGAGGGAGGCGGGGGTTGTGAGGGGTCTGGGTTAACAATGAGGCGTGGACAACTTCACTGGATAAAGACAGACCCTCTCAGTCAGGTCAGCAGTACTGCTGAGAGCAGCTGCTCCATGGTAATCTCAGCGGCTGTCAAATACCTTATCAACAAAGGTGAAAGTATGTGAGAAATGAAATTTCCAGAGTTTCTTGACGGAATTTTGACATCAGTAAATATTACACGTACTTGAATCCTCTTGTGTGTGGAGGTGTGGTGTCAGAGGTCACATGATATCACCTGACCAATCTTCTGGCTCATATGATAAAGCAAAAAGAAACTTTATGAGTGTAGACGTCCAAGTGTCACTCTACCACACTGGTCATGGGTTGTGTCATGATGAGAGGCTGTATGTGTGGCCCAGCCCACGGTACTGGAGGGATGACGACTGACATAAATGGTATACATTTAACATTAGTATCCAGGAAGGAGGGACGATACATGAATACATTTTAACATACGTGAAAATACGATATATCATCTGAAGAGAGAGAGAGAGGGGGGGGGGGGCAGACACTGAGAGACGTAGACAAATACAGAAAACACAAAGACTGGAACTGTGTTTCAGGGAGACATTATGTAATGAAACCACAACAACGTAAATATATTACAAGGAATCTGTACCTGAGAATGACACGATAACCAACTCTCACATATAACCAAGACAAGATAACCAACTATCACATATAACCAAGACAAGATAACCAACTATCACATATAACCAAGACAAGATAACCAACTATCACATATAACCAAGACAAGATAACCAACTATCACATATAACCAAGACAAGATAACCAACTATCACATATAACCAAGACAAGATAACCAACTATCACATATAACCAAGACAAGATAACTTACAAAGATCACCACGTTCAACACTGCTTGTATGTTTATGTGTGTAACTGAGATAAGTGTGAGGGTATCACAACTTTATCTCAAAGGATCTTCTCTTCAAAGAAAAGAAAATAGAATGACTTTTAAAGGAAGCTCTTTATTAGACTTTAAACGTAGACTTTAAATGCCCCACAACAATCATCATAATGCTCAGACAATGAAGGTCAGCGAGCGATGGGTTATATGATATCATAACAAGCAGGTAAGACACTAGGGAGGGAAATAATGTGATCTATGGTGTGGCTCGGATGTGCCAAGGACGGAAAAGTCACTAACAACATTCCACAAACACTAGTTTCTCAGGATCTTTAATATAAACATTCAAGATAGTTCAGCCTCATAAAACTGCGTACCAAAACTCGAAGACAATACTGAACATCTCATGTAGATCGGAAAGTCATGTACTACATCTGATCTTGACAACAAACAACTGAACAAATGTGAGGATCATTTCCCCTCTACCTACCTACATCCCTACCTACAAGTTAGAGAAAAATCAATTTCCCAAATCCTAAATAATTGATCATCATAATCTACTGGAAATGTCAGGGAAGCCTTAACGAGCAGGTGACACTAAGACAAAAATCATAAAGTATTCAGAAGTTAACAATCTATCATGAAAAAGTAGAGTCACACTAGTAGACTCTGAGTGGTAGAGTCGGGATAGTAGAGTCAGGGTAGCAGAAAATCTAATTAATTAGAGGAAATAAAACACCAACATGAGCGTAGATGATTTTCTAACTTGGAGGAAAGGCTGCTGATTAAGTCGGGGAAGCGGAGAAGAATGACAGGTTAATTGGCTGACATTGTACATATCATGGTGGCCGGAGTCCCCAGAGGCTGACAGGCTGCCTTGTGTCAGTTTTGTGGTGGCCAACACCAACTTGCAACTTCTCCCCCAGTGTCACACTCCATCAGTTTCCATACAGACCGTGAAATGAGCTACTCCTGCCCCATCTAGTGGGGATAAACTCAACTTCTGCTCACTGAATTATACATTTTCTCCACAGAGAAAAGAAACGACCTCGGGTCTAACATCACAATTTCCTGATATCAGTAGACAAATGAACAAGACATTTTCTTGTTACATGGCTATACTACCATCCATAAATTGGTCACAATACTGGAGGAAATCTAACTTCTGGAGTTTCCGAAATTAAAAAAAGGAAAATGAAAGAAATTGTACAAAGCCACAGAGGAAAAGAGGAATTCTTCCAGATTAGGCGAAGCTGTGCCTCAACCAGAGAATTCCCACATGTCACATGAACACAGAGTAAGATCATGTGACGATGTAAGGTTAGGTCGTCTGGTGTGACCCCATATGCATCCCCGGAACGCGAGGGGACGACCCCCAGGTGTGATGACGGAACCTTTGACCTGGTCTTAAAGGTCAGGTCATCATGGACAAGAGAGAGCCTTGGAGAAATTCGAAGCCATTCAGATTAAACGGAGATTCTGAAAATAAAATGTCAAAGAAAATACGATTTTACAACTCTCACGATGCTATAGCCCTCCAGTGTATAGCAATATGTGCTATGTAAAGTCACAACCCTGATTATATAACAGATAGAAAAAAAAAGACAAGACTGACGTCTCTGAAGACCTGCAAGGATCGTCACATCCATCTTGTTTACGTTATATGTCCACACCATCTTAAACTCTCCACTGTGAAGCCTCCATGTGGTTACAGGCTTGGGACTGGGGCTGGGGACTGAGGCTGGGGACTGGGGCTGGGGACTGAGGCTGGGGACTGGGACAGGTGGGAGCTACCTAAGGGTGGTAGGGGCGGGCTCAGGCTGAAGGTTCGGACAAGAAGGAATTAGCAAGTTTCTGGCCCTGGGGGTGGAGTGGCCGGCTCAACACATACTGTAATCAAATAACCTTCTCCGCCACGTCCAGCCAACCCAAATCCGGGGCTGCCAACTTGGGCAACAGCCACCGCAGCTCCCAGATGACCGCCTGAACCACGTCATTGTCAGAGGCAAATCAAGTTGGGTCGAGGATGTGGCCGTCTGAGACTGGTGGTGGTCGGGGTAGGGAGGCAATGTTGCTATACACATTTAAAGGAAGTTTGTCCAGTCATTATAAGGCTGCATGGTGAACGATACGAACCAAGGATAACAACCATAACACCAAGAAGGAACACTCAGGATTGCATTTTCATGTCTTCACCATCTGAGACTTTCAAGCAACCATGATTTTTTTTTCCCACCAACAGATGTGTTTGTTGGGTCGGTCTGGAAGCTGGTGGTAAGATACACACATAAGAATAATAACGAAGATAAATATATAACTAGATTTATTTAAGGTCATTTTTCTTTGAATTCCTTTCATTTAATAGAGAATAACCAGTAAAATATGTACATAAAGATCTTCCAGTGTCGAAAAATCTTGCCCTGTAAGTAATGTATGCAGTAATGCTAAACATATCTATATGTAAATTTGGATGTGAAATTTTGCATTCGACAGATCAGCAACATTCCGGAAACTGTTCATGATTTCAAGTGAAACAATTGTCCCGCACTTGTAATAAACCAATAAAGATGAGGAAGAAACGTAACAAAATATAATATTATAAATAAAAGATGAAATACTTTTAACTACAGGAGAATATGCACCTGTAAACAATAATGGAGAGAGAGAGAGAGAGAGAGAGAGAGAGAGAGAGAGAGAGAGAGAGAGAGAGAGAGAGAGAGAGAGAGAGAGAAGGATCATGAGGACGAGGTGAGCACAAGGTTCTGTCCGGAGTGTTGCCCAGCTCGGGCGTCACGTAACCCTGGCAGAGCCGTGTAGTCCTGAGTATTGCCTGGACCGGAGGTAATATCATTACCTAGACCCTCCCGGCAGGGATAGTCTCCACCACAAGGCCTCCCAGCACTCCCCTCGCGTTCTGCATCGCCTAGGGAGATGGGTAGAGGGCATGGCCTCACCTTCCCTCCCAACAACACATCACATACCACCTGTATAAACATACAAGTTTGTTGGGATATGGTAATCAGACTAGACCCGGATGGTGGGTTCCTCTGGACTCCAGACTCTCCTGTATCACCCGTAGAAGGTAACGAACTCTTCCATTTGGCTGAAGATACGGAAACGCAGTCCACACACGGAGGTTTACATGGCCACTTGTGCACGTGGCCACCAATGTGAACCTCCAGAAAATAAGTTACAACACAGACAACTTTTCAGATGAGATGCTACAACTTGGGAGCTAACGAAGGACACATTCTACCCGTCCCTGAGGCTTCCCTCTGGACTCTTTTGAATTCATCACAAGAGAGGAAGTACGTCTGGGTTTTTTTCCTCTGCCTTTGAGACCATCTGCAGAAGTTCTTTTTTTTCCCCCGATTTCCAATTAAGTGATGACTGGGAATAAATTTGGACTGGTTCGACACAAAGGCTTCTTCTCCCCTGGTGTCAGGCCTTTACGAAGATAAGAAAAAGATATCTCTTTTATAGCTGGAAATTCTTTCCGAATGAAAGGCTATATAGATGTTGTCATTCGGATCATCTGGCTGTGAGGAAGGAGAGGAACCTTCTTGTGTGGAGAGGCAGAGAAAAAGGCACGGTAACAGATGATGGCCGGAGGGAGTCGTAGAAAATTTTAAGATGAAGATTAATTTCCAGTTCTTAACCCCTTGAGCAAGACGGTACAACGACGTATACCTCAGCCAGCTTTCTCCCAGCCTCCACCATACCAGAACCACCACCACCAGCACTACTTGTAAGGGAGTTCAAGTTAGTGCCTTCAAAACTGTTATTTATGAAAGTTATGTGCAGAGGTTTGGATGAAGTTGACGAGGATGATATTAATGTGAATGTGTGTGTGTGTGTGTGTGTGTGTGTGTGTGTGTGTGTGTGTGTATTCATCCCCCCCAATACACACGCTTACATAGAACATCGACACAACCTTAATTCCTCCAAAACTCACAAAACAGAGAACATGCAAGATCATCCTTGCTCACTCTTCCACCACTTATCAACAGGTCCGCTACACACACTTCCTCGTGATACTCTTTAACCATCACCTAGATCTCATCTAACACTTCGGGAAGAAGCTAACGCACCCTCTAGGAGGATATCATCACCGTTATCTCCTGCCACCTGAGATCCCGCGTCCCTGAGTTGATGTTCGGCACCACAACCATAACGAGACCATCCGAACTCGTACACACCGCAACAAGAACAGCCCCATCCTAAGCTACCACCGTGAACATTATTAATAATTAGCATATGACATTAGCAGCCCACACTCGTGATATACTACATTAGCATACCAGGAAATATACTAGCCTACTGCTTTATAAACTGATACACTAGTCACGCTAATGACACTGGTACTGGCATCATACTATCACACTAACGTTATCTCAGGAAATGAATGACATAGTAACATAAAGACGGGACACTAAGTGACACAGAGTGACATAAACCAGCTGTTACAGTGTCACACTAGCTGGTACATGGTCACTCTCATAACCACACTGACACGTAACATCATACAATGACACTACTGTTGTCGTACATCCATCCCTCCCACACCATAACCCACCTCTTCCCCGATCTCTGTCGTATCTCCCGTTCCACCACCCTATTTTCGTCTCCTAGTCCTTACCGTCTGCCTTCCTCCCCAGCTCTTGTAACCTCTTACCTTTCGTCTCCTAGCCCCACCCCACAGGGCTTTACCTTGGCTTTACAGATGGAGAAAAAGTGCTAAACCTGGCAGAGGGAGTGTGGTTGAGGGCGTGGTGGTGGTGTGGGCAAGTTGGCACCATTCTCAAGGCGGCCAGCGGGCCAGGTGTGTGTATGTGTGTGTGTGGTGGAGGCTGACACGAGCCCCTCAGAGCCAGTGTTCAGAGTACGTCGGGAAGATGCGGGAGTACAGCGGATCGTACAGATCTCGGGCCAAGAAGGTCAGGCCGGTGAGGAGGGGAGAAGTTGTCCTCACCTCCGAGCCCTTCGTCCACATCATCAACTACGAGTACGCCTCCAGATACTGCGACAACTGCCTCACCACATTCAAGTACGTCCCTCATACCTCATATCGCATCGCCTCATACAAATATGCTCACCACACTCACACCTCATGCTCCAATCATCAGAGTCCTAGTGACCAGGCATCAATTCTTGTCATATAATGAAGTATACATGTCAATGGGGTGTTACCGTACTCCTCCTGGTGGAGGTTACACCGCGAGGGAAAAGTCAACTTTGACAAGGCTGTATCATGGGGAAAGAAGCTGCGTCAAAGAACTCACTCAAAAGGAGTCTACATTTCCCTGTTACTGGAAGTAACACAGCCTTAGTCTGCAGGAGTCTTTAGGAAGGTCCCGGGTAACACCAGGACTCTCACAGAAACTAGTCCTGGGGTAATTATGAAATAATTCTATACATATCTAAGGTTAGGAATAAGAATACTCTGGATTAACTGAGAAGGTTTTCGTGTGTGTTTAAATATTTGTTGTATTACAATCATGGGCATACGAACATTGCTAACTTAATAAGTTAATTAGGTTAATTAGACTAGGACAGGTTAAGTTACGTTAGCTTTATGGTCTAAGTCGTAGAGATAGGAAATACATCAGTAAATCCTGGAATCATCACTAAATAAAAACTAACAGTAAACATCAGTTCCCCACCAGGTTGAACACTACGGCTCTGGTTTCTTTAGACATACTGTTTCCTCATATACACACTTCATGAGGCACAATACACTCTTGGTATCTCATTATTTGACCTTCCTTATTATCATACAACATCTGAAAGCGTCCACGTTCTCCCTCTCATAATTCAGTGTATCCCATTCCTCTACATCTCCAGCTATAAGAAGTACTTCTGTACATCTTGTCTAGTTGTTCTGGTTGTTCTATCCCAACATCTTTCGAATTTTTATTCACAATCTATATGATCAAGCAAACCAAAAACGTCAATGTTGTGGTCAGGTCGCCCGTCATATCTCGAACTCTCTCATTATCATACATTTTAAACTTCTGATTGTTCTCCACATTCACAGTGTTATAATTCTTACTCTGTTCATCCACTGTTCTTGTTCTAGAAAAGTGTATGTGTGTGTGTGTGTGTGTGTGTGTGTGTGTGTGTGTGTGTGTGTGTGTGTGTGTGTGTGACACCTAGAAAAATCTTCATCCGTAATGACGTATTATTCACCATCGTCTTCCATTGTTTACATAATTTCAGGCCCCCGTGTCCTCAGTTTTATACTCGTCTTCCTCTGTGACTGCCACCATAATAGCCACACTGACCCACTTCTCATCTACTCTAGATTTATCAATATCTTTACCCACCAAAGATCAATTCTAGTTTGATTACGCTTTATTAAATTTTGTTTTGTATCTGCCGTAACAGCGTTACTTTCATATCTTTATCCTCGCTCGAAATGCATCTGATTTATTGATATGTTAAATTCTATCACTAATTAAGACTGATCCTCAACATGCACACCAACATCCTCCTGCTACAACTCTACTGAACAATAGCCACAGCTTCGTGAAGCACTCGACACATCTCTAGTGTTCAAGTTAGAACAATTTGCTTATCATTATTCACCAGGTACGCATTGTGAGCACTGTCTCACCAGTTCTACTTGAGTCTTGCCGCTGGAACCTCCATCATTCATATCTTTCTATCTTTTATGATGAGTCGTGTGACATAAGGTCACATAAGACCCTTCTCTCATGACCTGACCAGGGAGTTCCATGGGTCTCGGGCACCTAACCCAGCCTGGCCAGACCGCATAGGTAAACTCTGTCCTCCCAAGCCAGCTGCTTCCCCTCTGCTTCTCAAGTCCAAATCTTGTTGTAATATTCTCAACCTTCTCCACTACCTGCCACACATGTGCCTCACTTGCTTGACAGAGTACAGCACTTCAGTTTATAAGTTTTTCGTCCTTTTTAATTCACTTTCCATAAACAAGGAAACCACTGCTGTTTCTTTATAAACTTACGAGCACATTTCCCGTAACCTTACTGGTCATCACTAATGATAATCATAACAATGTTGGCAGTAATCAATAACTAACAACACACCAGACAGAGGAGTGCTCACCGGCATTCAAAATTTCGCATTTCATTTTTCAAAGATGTAAGACTCACATTCCTTGACACAGAGTTGGGTCAGTTCATCTTTACTTCCTCTCTCTCTCTCCTCATCATTCTCACCGTCCGTATTATGTTATTTAATATTTCCTCTACGTTTCACCTCATTTCTCTTGACATTTTGCTTCTCATTTGAAGATCCAGACTCGTATCTGGACCTGACTGGAACGAGTTCTGTCAAGATCCGTCTGTGACTGAGCTTTGGTCACCATGTTTACTACCCCCCGCTCCCTCCCTCTAACACACACACACACACACACACACTCGATACAAAGGATGTGTTCTTGTCGGGTCATGCAGTAGCAGATCCTGGTCCAAAGCAGACTCTGCATGAATGAAATCCTGAGGCAGGTGCATGGCAAGTGGAGTGTACTCTCGGGGAAGTTTTATTGCATTAAGGTTTTGTCTTGTACCATCTATTTCCCAGGTAAACTTGCCCTGCGTAAGTTTACCTCAGTAAAGTTTCTTCCACTTGAGGTTTCTTTACAACAGCGGGGTTTGCTGGTCTCTGAGGACGGGAGCTTCCCATCGTGGAGTTCGTCTACCTGGGTTTGTCTTGGTCATCATTATTTCAACCGGGATTTGCTCCTGTGAGGATTTCTCTTCATGGTTTTTGCTTCGTATATCTCGTCTTCGTGAGCTTTGCTTCCCTGAATATCTTCTGTTGTTATAAGTCGTATACAGACGACGGGGTTGTGAGGTGTACTATTAAGTACGACACACACCAACCTGAATTTCTTCGTGGTGAAGTGCGTCTCTCCTCGTAGGTTCGCTCGTAAATCCAACTCTCGTAAATCTCCAACCGACCTTTGTTTTTGTGGGTTATATATAGATATATATATATATATATATATATATATATATATATATATATATATATATATATATATATATAAACAACCATGGAGACATCACACACCCCTGCCGCAAACCTACATTCACTGAGAACCAATCACTTTCCTCTCTTCCTACACGTACACATGCCTTACATCCTCGATAAAAACTTTTCACTGCTTCTAACAACTTGCCTCCCACACCATATATTCTTAATACCTTCCACAGAGCATCTCTATCAACTCTATCATATGCCTTCTCCAGATCCATAAATGCTACATACAAATCCATTTGCTTTTCTAAGTATTTCTCACATACATTCTTCAAAGCAAACACCTGATCCACACATCCTCTACCACTTCTGAAACCGCACTGCTCTTCCCCAATCTGATGCTCTGTACATGCCTTCACCCTCTCAATCAATACCCTCCCATATAATTTACCAGGAATACTCAACAAACTTATACCTCTGTAATTTGAGCACTCACTCTTATCCCCTTTGCCTTTGTACAATGGCACTATGCACGCATTCCGCCAATCCTCAGGCACCTCACCATGAGTCATACATACATTAAATAACCTTACCAACCAGTCAACAATACAGTCACCCCCTTTTTTAATAAATTCCACTGCAATACCATCCAAACCTGCTGCCTTGCCGGCTTTCATCTTCCGCAAAGCTTTTACTACCTCTTCTCTGTTTACCAAATCATTTTCCCTAACCCTCTCACTTTGCACACCACCTCGACCAAAACACCCTATATCTGTTTTAGATATCTGGGAGTGGATCTGTCAGCGGATGGAACCATGGAAGCGGAAGTGGATCATAGGGTGGGGGAGGGGGCGAAAATTTTGGGAGCCTTGAAAAATGTGTGGAAGTCGAGAACAGTATCTCGGAAAGCAAAAATGGGTATGTTTGAAGGAATAGTGGTTCCAACAATGTTGTATGGTTGCGAGGCGTGGGCTATGGATAGAGTTGTGCGCAGGAGGATGGATGTGCTGGAAATGAGATGTTTGAGGACAATGTGTGGTGTGAGGTGGTTTGATCGAGTAAGTAACGTAAGGGTAAGAGAGATGTGTGGAAATAAAAAGAGCGTGGTTGAGAGAGCAGAAGAGGGTGTTTTGAAATGGTTTGGTCACATGGAGAGAATGAGTGAGGAAAGATTGACCAAGAGGATATATGTGTCGGAGGTGGAGGGAACGAGGAGAAGAGGGAGACCAAATTGGAGGTGGAAAGATGGAGTGAAAAAGATTTTGTGTGATCGGGGCCTGAACATGCAGGAGGGTGTAAGGAGGGCAAGGAATAGAGTGAATTGGAGTCATGTGGTATACAGGGGTTGACGTGCTGTCAGTGGAGTGAATCAAGGCATGTGAAGCGTCTGGGGTAAACCATGGAAAGCTGTGTAGGTATGTATATTTGCGTGTGTGGACGTGTGTATGTACATGTGTATGGGGGGGGGGTTGGGCCATTTCTTTCGTCTGTTTCCTTGCGCTACCTCGCAAACGCGGGAGACAGCGACAAAGTATAAAAAAAAAAAAAAAAAAAAAAAATATATATATATATATATATATATATATATATATATATTGGAAAGGATCACAATTTTGCGCGTGATCAAGTATATTCCTATGAGTCCACGGGGAAAATGAAACACGATAAGTTCCCAAGTGCACTTTCGTGAAATAATCCTATCATCAGGGGAGACACAAGAGAGAAATATAACAGTCACTTGATATACAATGAAGAGACGTAGCTAGGAGGCCATTTGGTAAACATGCGATTGTCTTGGACAATCGCATGTGTCTCCCCTGATGATATGATTATTACACGAAAGTGCACTTGGGAACTTATCGTGTTTCATTTTCCCCGTGGATTCATAGGAATATATATATATATATATATATATACATATATATATATATATATATATATATATATATATATATATATATATATATATATATATATATATATATATATAAAGTGAAGTGGAATCCACCATGTACTAAATACATTTACAGTGAGTCACAGTCACATGTCTGACTTTAACCCAGCTGCCAAAGCCACTGTGAAGGTTAGTCTCCCAACCAATGTGGCCCTCATCACCCTACTCCCCTCTGGACTGCACTCTGAGCCTCGCTCTTCAGGATCTTCACATCTAACACATCTCAGGAACCCCTACTTCTTCTCCAGTCCACTCTGGACCCAGACCCCTCCTCACCCACTCTGGACCCCGCATTCCTCGTGCCCACTCTAGACCCCCACATTTTCTCCAGTTCCTGCCCACTGTGTCCCTCCAACAGAGAGCCAGGCTGTGGCGACCCTGTGGCAGCAGAGACACATCCAACACGTGGGAGGAGGTGATGGTGGGGATGCGTCAGTTGAGGCAGGGAAGCTGCTGCCCCTTCCTGCCCTTCCCTTGCTCCTCCACCTTCACTAAACACCGGCAGCACCCCCCCCCCCCTTCCCCACCTCCGCCTTTTAAGCCTCATTTCTCTCGCCTCTCCCACAACAGCAGCAGGTCATCTTTCCTCACGTTTTATCGTCACCTGCCGTTCCTACCAAAGATCGTACCGTCGTACCCAAGGGTCGTACCGTCATGTGCACGGGTTAATTGCTCTAAAATCTACCTGTCTCTTCGGGCACAGCACTAGCTGGCGCCAGCCCAGCCTCTGACCCAACAAAGGTCCCCCTCCACATTTTTCCAAAATATTCTCCCCTTTGCAAAAATGCCTCAGTTATCTTTTACACATTTCCCACTCTTTCAGTGGAACAATTCTCTTGTTATATCATACAGTCCTTCGGCATTTTTTTTAGCCATTTTGGCATTCGACCATTTTCGTCCATGATATGTGGCCTTTTATACCCTTGTGTTTCTTACAGCCTTTTGTTTGTAACAGAACATCGAAGAATTTTACCACTTTATTGTGAGTGTCTAAGATGAGATTTGTGATAATAATGATAACAATACCTCGTTGTTTAAGTGACTCCTTCTTCCAGTGTATGCCAGTACGTGTGAGTGTCGTAACACATGATAACCTCCCTCCCCATGCTACAGCAAGGCTTCACTCTTATGTTTCTACAGAATTTATCTTACTTCTTATTTTCCTTTAAGATTCATATCGCACAGCGATCATCGGTGTTTACCGTACGTTTCTCTGCTTTTCCTTAAGTTTCTTTAACGTTTCACATGTTCCTCCAGTTTCTACATCTAGAAATTTATACGAAGTTTTTCTAGTTTCAGCAAGTTTCACTTTTAGTCGAAACTTCTTTGTCGCGTTCTCTGCCCTCAGTACGTCGGAGGGACTCTAGCCAGCATCCCTGCATCCACTACATAAAACATTGAAAAATTCCTTTATCGTTATCAAACGTCAGCATGTTTTCTGCTGATACTTGACGTGCAGGAGGCGACCAGTCATCCTGCTGCCTTCTGTCACAGGGTGTTAGCTTCGGTTATATTACATTTCCACTGACCTTTCCTCAGAGAAACTGGCACAATGACTTCTCATTTCTTTTGTCCTCCATGCCAGGGAAGCTGGTGAGATCACCTCTCACGTGAATCTGTTGACCCCGCCACAGAGGACCAGCAATAATCAATAACATTCCTCCTCTGACGTCCTTTCCAGAGCGAAGCATTGTAGCGTGGTCACTAGGTGCCACATCACAACTCTCCAGTGTTCCACATCATATCCTAGTAGCGTGGTCGCACCTGGTCCACAACAATCATGTCGTTAAGCAACAGAGAGCAGCAACCTTGTGTGACCTGACGCACTCGCCAGACACCCTGAGCAAATAACCACTGCTGGACTTGGCTACAGGAGGACCAGTCCTCCAGACGACTATGATAACTGACTCGGCGGCCACGCTCGTTTAACTTGCCTCTTGAACGCTCGTGCAGCAGTCACGTGCGGCGGTCCTGCACACTACTGGTTACGCACACCGACCGACCGTCTGGATAACGGCACATTGTGACTCCTGGTCTGTCACTCTCCTTCAGAGATTCTTGTGGTGTTTTATGCCAAGCACTCTGATCCTTACCTCATCGGCAGGACTCGCGTGAGACATCGCCCCCCGCCTGTCTCGGGAGCCAAGATGAACTACAGGTCCTGGGACCGTGCCCTCCTGGAGCACGAGGCACAAACGGCAACTACCCACTAACTCAGGACCCTGGCAATGCCTCCTCCCTTCTCCATGATACCCGGCATCTACACAGCTCTTCCATGCAACGCTTACCTCACCTCCTCCAGCTGGACGAGAACCCTGCCGCACTTGCCTCAACCTTCATGTAGCACAACCCGACACCACGCCTGCCTCACCTACGTCCTTACCCAGTACAGTGGTGTGTTGGTGTTACTCTGGCTCATCTCTCAGTCGTCACTAATACAAAAAAAAGTTCGATACTTACGAATATTGGTAAACACGCACCATCACACGTCATTCCCATTACTCTCAACGCAGAGAAACAGCTACAGCCTCCCCTCGTGTGTGTTGCGCCCCTCCACAGAAAAGTATTTGCAGCCAAGCCTTGAACACCTGTTGACCCGCAATATACAATTTCTATTGCTGGAGATAAGTACCCAGTGACCTCCCACTTTCTGTTGCCTCACAAAAGACACAGAGCAGTGCACACTAAACCCCTGTTTTCTATTGTTCTGCAATAAACTTGCTAACTAATTTCATGCATACTTACTTCCTATCTTATGTTTTACTTCCATTTTCTCTTGCTCTGCAACATACCTTCCAGCGAATACGTAACCTATGTAACCTCCCATTTTCTGTTTCCACCCCATTTATTGCAGTGTAACAAACTTCCCGACGAATGATACACTCTGATTTCCCATTTTCTCTTAACTCCTGGGCAGGGAGGCGCTCCTTCGGCCCTGCTCAGTGTGCCGGGTCACGTGGTACTGCAGCCGTGAGTGCCGGGACCTCAGCTGGCACCTGCACAGGTGGGAGTGCCCGTACCTCAAAAGGCGCTTCTCATCCCCGCCGCAGGACTTCGTCAGGCTGATGGCCAGAATCATCTTCAAGCTCAGGGTAAGGAAAATGGGAGACAGTACATGAAGGTTGATTTACAGAATCAGATTAAACAAAACAAAAAGGGGGGGGGTGGGAACAACCAAGTCAGTGAATGAAATGAATATAAATTTGTGATTAACATTAAACGTAATATGAAGGTAGAGTAAGTTAGATAATAACACGATGATTATGGATGGTAGACCATGAAACTGAGACTTGGATAGGAATGGACAAAGAAAGAATTAGGATCAAGTAGGAATTGAAACCAACTAACAATAACGAAAAAGGAAAGATGTAAAGATGAAAATAAGAGTGTATGGAGAGAAGGAAAAAGAAAACGCTCTTCGGAAGTGTACTGTATAATGTTACTATATTTCCCACTCATGCCTGTCACCCTCCTGCAAGTTCAGTCCCTGATCGCTCCAGACCTTTTTCACTTCATCCTTTTATCTCCAGTTTGGTCTCTCTGTTCTCCTTGTTCCCTCCACTTCTGACACACACACACACACACACACACACACACACACACACACACACGCAGTATCACACTTCTTAACAGCATTTCCTTTTTTAAAATACAACTCAGAAGGTAAACATAGAAAATGGATGTCAGGAGCAAGTTGTCGAAACTGTCGTTTGATTGGCTTGGAGACATTATGGGCGTGTGGTTGTCTGTCTCTGGTGAGGGAGCGGGGAGGCAACAGGCTGCCAAGAGTCGTGTGTTGTTCCGTCTCACGCTTCTGTTTACCACTCCACCTTCAATTAATATTATTTGTTTTTCGTGAACAAAACATTATATTCTTCCACGTCTTCTCAGTGTATATATTTCAGAGGATACTACTACTTCCATAATGCTGGACTTGTGTAAGTTGTGTTGTGAGGTCACACTAGTGGGCGACGCCGGATATCTAAACTTCCACTGTTAAAGGTCAAATCTGAGGGAAGTGAGCCACACTTCCCCATAATTTCATTCGCACAAAATGTGTTCGTCTTTATGCTCTTACCGCAACCCACACAGGCATATGGCAGTTGAGGTTACCATGGACGGAAGGGACAAAAATCTTGCAAAAGCCGAGTCAGGTTTTGGACGAATTTGTGAAATAATTCATGAGATTTAATTTTATGTATCGTTCTTTTGAAGGCTAAATGTCAATACAAAATGTTTATATTATCAAGACAATCTTTTTTGTTATCCTAAATACGTAAAAGTCGTCTTTAGTCAATATTACATAGAGATCATGAAAGTTATTATCTTAGTTATTACAAACACGATAAATACTCTACAAATCGACTACTGATTGGTCGAACGTGCCAAGGGAGGGTGATAAGCTGGGCCAATCAACTTTCACCATGTTGGTCTTTGTCAGTTTAATTAACTGTTCAGCTGATTAAGGAGGCCTTTTCTTCCAGTACACGCCAGAACATCCCCAATCATGAGGGTGTGATCTTAGCGAGGCTGTTATCACCCTCACATGATGACAGGTAACGAGCACCTGCTCTTGATAACACCAAGTAGGATACATAGCTACATTGATAACACCATAAAGATAACTGCCAAGGAAATTACCCAGCGGTTCCTGGTATGATAGGGAAGGGTCGGGGACACGGCAGGAAGACGACGTCATCATCAATACAATACGTCAGCAGAGGACGAAAATGTAATGTAATAAATAATAGGAATATTGTAATCTCTGAATACAGGTGATGAAACGGATGATATCCCCCCTGTAATACAATACTTAACGGGGATAACGTACTCTCTGTAATGCAATACTTACAGGGGTAATGTCATCTCTGTAATACAATACGTGAAGATGATATCTCCTCTGTAATATAATGCTTAAATGGGAAAATGTAATATCTGTAATATAATAATTAAAGGGGAAATATACTCTGTAATATAATACTTAAAGGGGGAAATATAATCTCCTCAATACAGTACGTGAAGGGTACGATATCCTCTCTGTAATATAATACTTAAAAGGGGTAATGTAATCTCTTTAATATCACATTTACGGGGAAAATGTAATCTCTGTAATACAATACGCGAAGGGTACTATATCCCCTCTGTAATATAATACTTAAAACGGGTAATGTAATCTGTAGTATCATACTTAAAGGGGGTAATGTAATCTCTGTAATATAATACATGAAGGAGATAACACTGCCCCTGTAATACAATATTTGGGTAAGATGGATGTATGTGTACATACATTACCTGTGACCGATAATATTAACCCACGTACATAAGAACAGTATATAAATCCTTTACTTCCAATCACGATCACTGTCACCTTAACTACAGCGCCACACAGTAAACAGCAACTGTACTATGACTGAAGTAATTCTTTACTTTATAAATGTTCACTAAACACAGAAGATCAGATCTTCCGGCGGGTCTCAGGTCTTCCTGTGTTCTTCCAGCATTATACACAACACCATCCCTGATCACTGCCTCAAGCGTAGTCATCTCTGCTCCCTGCACCCTCACCCACACTACCATAGCTTCTCTCCAATACCTGGTCGACCTACATGTCAGCCTCAACATGAAAGATGTTCATCCAAGCACATCTCACAAGACTTCCTCTCCAAAAAACGATTCTCATATTTACAATCGTAAACATAACTTAGTGATTCTTGCTATACGACACAGTAGTGCCATATCCACGTATTAGAATAAGTTCTGCATCAGCCAGGCGTCAATCAGGCCACTTGCCATTTACTAACGTAATCTGGGCGCCCCCACATGTCTTCATTCCACTAGTCAATGATAAACTTCCACTGATCACATGTGTAGTGATCATCATTGCCAAATACCTAACTTCCCGAACATAATGAAGTTCGTCTCGATAGTTACTAACAGAGATTGTTCATCTTCAGCCACAAGAACCTTCTCTCCACTGTGGTATGAACACCCTCCCTCTGCATTCACCATCGCATGATCTCCCACTTTTCCCTCGAGTCCTCCTCAGTTATAAAACATCATCATCATCATCATCATACAATACCGGAGGTAGATTCCCTTCTGTTCCATAACGGTTCAGTCGTCCCCTGTAATCATCCTCAGCCACTGCCATGACACGTATTGCCTCGTCAGCAGAACCTTCACCATCCACGGTAACACTGCACAGTCCTGAGGCACCTTAAGACAAGCACGAAATGATAAACGTGTGAAAGAATGGGTGAATGTGAGCACGACGAGACATACCACAGTTTACTCTCAAACAAACATCACCACCGTCACGACTCCCCACAATCCTCAACACTTCCTCACTCACAATATACACTCAAACGTGAGTATTCACTTGCTATTCAGCAGATTGAACGCCATTTTTGAATACACAAACGCGACACATATTCCTCGTGAGCCTACAGAAGGCACGACTTCAGCAGTATGGATATATCCAGCACAGGAAACCTTCTCTTCCTCCCGTCAGTCACCACACACACACACACACACACACACACACACACACCGCCAAATGTTCCCAGATCCATTTCTCTGAAAAAATTCCCCTCACTATACCATCAGCCACCTGACCAACCACACTCCCTTCTTGTGCGATCATCTGCCGTATGGCCGCCTCCGTCAGTCCGTCCGTCAGTCTGCGTCTGTGACGCAAAATCTGTAACATAATATGTGGGTCACGGGGTTACTGCAACCTCTGAAATACAATAGGACGATTGAGGGAAGATAGTGTCAACCCTCGTATAGAACACGAGGGTTGACGGAAGGACGGAGGGGAAACATGACGAATTTACTGTAGTACAATAGCGGCTTCCGGTCCAGCCCGTCAACACTCGCATACAAAAGATGCCTCTCGAGGAGGAGGAGGGGGGGGGGGCTGCTATTGTAATACAATATGAGGGATGAAGGGGTGGGGGGAGGAGGGGTTAAGGAACCGTTGCAGTGGGCGTCCTGGGCGTCAGCAAGGTCAGAAGAGTCTCAGCAGCGTCGTCAGCAGCATAATGTGTCCACTTGGAAGGGTAGTGTCAGCATTGCAGTCAGGTGTCAGACTACAGGAGATGAGTCAGGATGTAGCGTGGTGGTGGCGGCCATCATCCACAGCAACACTAACTATGGCAGCAGCAGCGGCGGCGGCGGTGGCTGGGGAGCATGAGGCGGTGGTTCATACCTCCTGCCCTGCAGGTTATGGTCGCTAGGGACACACAAGGACTCACCTGCTCTGCTGAGGATGATAATATTGCCTCTGTTTATGTCCTCCAGACCCGACGATTATTATCCTTCTTAATCTGATTGTGAGGAAGTTGGTGACGGTCAACCTCACGCCTGGCCTCGCTGCCGGCAGCCAGACATCAACCTACGATGAACGGATGTCACAACAACAACATATGGTTGAAGTGGCAGATCTTATCTATCTTGGCGATGCGGCTCACCTGTCCAACATAACGAGATTCGAACCTCTTAATGCTACAGTGTATGGCGGTGATAACAGTACTGATCTGCTATGGTAACCATATTGCCTGATTACTGATAATACGCCTGTAGGAAGACCATCATGTCCTCACCTCCATGGTCAGCTACTCCAGCTGGTGTGGAGCACAACGGATCACAGGAATCTAACACGACGATGATGATGGTTCGCACCGTAGCATCATCATCAATGATCTTATTATTAACCTTCTACAGAACGTGACCTTATCTCTCTCCTGGTGATCACCCTGCCAGGGGAGGTGGTGGCCGCCTCTCCCAGCCTGCAGTATGGCATCTCCGGCCCCCGGGCTGACCAGATGTTTATTTCATATTATATCATTTTACTCAGAATCAGGTTTCTCACAGCCTGCCTGCCTGCCTCACTAACTGATGCTTTGTTTATAACTACTCTCTCTCTCTCTCTCTCTCTCTCTCTCTCTCTCTCTCTCTCTCTCTCTCTCTTTCTCTCTCTCCGTTTCATCTGTCACGTCAGTTAGGTTTCAGTCATCCAAGTGGCCGGCCACAGGCAGCCTCAACCATCACAGCCACCTGGACGCCACCTGCTGCAGGCAAGACCACGAGCGGAGAGCCACCTGCACGAGACTGTATCATCGACAGCCAACGGAAAATAATGCACCACCGTCGATGATCTCTCCCCAAAGGAGCCCACCTTACCTTCTACGTGGAGCGCGTTCCTGAAGCTAGAGGAACCCCATATAAGGGATGATGCCAGTGTTACATGACAATAATGATGGTAACAGATCAACATACTGAAACTAATTCAACAAATCATACGAGAAATCAGTCAGTCAGTAACATTTAATCACTACTACAGGAAGAACACCTGAGAGAACAACAAACAAGAGAGCGGGGACAGTCCGCACTGTGCTACAGAACAGTATGAAGGATGTCAGAGAACAAGAATGCTATCAAGAACAAAATGAAGTGACCATCATCTCCTTTCTGATAATCAACATGGGAAATATCGTCTTCGCTTGATACATTGTAACGAGACAAAACTTATGGTGTTGATAAACGTGTTGTGGGAACTCCTCGCCTCCCACCTCCTCCCAAGCTTTATATCTCGGTAAGAAGATGCTCCAAATACAGTTACGAAAAACTGGCTCTTTTCTTTCTAGCAAACCTACCTCTGAGGGGAAATGTTTCGGGAACTCCAGCTTAGACATAAAGTGTGAGACAGTTCTGCAGGCGGGGCACTTCCCGTATCTGTGAATGAATGATGTGTGAAACTTTGTTAGGAAGGCGACTGATGCCGTGGTAGCGGCACACAGGAGCGGCCTCCTCGCCTTCCCTCCGTCCTCACATTGTTCACCCAGCCAACCTTCTGCGTACAGTCGTGTGAGGGAGGCGGACGCGTCCGGGACCCGACCATGGCTCTGGTGGCGGACGTGGCAGCATTATTGATGATGACACATCAGTTATTCACGAGAATATCTCAATACTCTGCGGCTCTGGATATATCCAGTAACTGATTTATAGTTTCAGAGGCGTAAAGAAAGTCCCGCGAGACATGGCTTTAAAGGTCTGGGATCAAGTGTGCTGACGCATTAATCACGTCAGCCAGCGATGGTCCTGGCAACAGACAAGTGGTACTGTGATATTTAGTGAGTCTTCAACACTGTCTCTAGGGCGACTTACCGTTACGTTGATGTTCTGTTAAAATCACATGTCTTCACTTCTCTCATCTAAGAAACAGAACATTACTGACTTTCAAACATGTGGTATGGTTCTCTAGTAAATAATTTCAGTAAACACACACACACACACACACACACACACAAACACACACACGAAGACTGAAACTTGTTTTCGCGGATCATACCGCTCTTGCATCACTGGTGTTCATCCTTGTAGGTGAGCCTGGTGTATAACTCTTGTGTTCGTCGCTGGGAATTAGCTCAGTAAATATCACCAGTCCTGGGTGTCATCAGTGTAAGGTTTCGACATGTTCCAGACAGTAACGCTGTGTGACCGTGGCCTCAAGACTGACATCACAAGTGATCAACTTCAGTTACTACGTCCTGGAGGAATGACCTCACACGTAATACGAGCACAGCCTCCCAGTCTGCGGGTAGGTCGCCCTCCAAGGCAGGGGAGGCACTGAGGATGGTGTGAGGGAGTGTGAAGCACACACAGAGAGAGGAATGTGTTTCTTTTTCCCTGTAAAGGAAGCAAGAGATGGGAATAACAGCAGTAGCACAGTTGAAGAGATACAATGACAACTGTCGCACCAACAAACAAAGCTTGGTTTTCATTCTTATGGGAGGTCAGACTGACGGTAGACACGAGTGTCGTAACTCTACGTCGGGAGTGTTGTACGTCACATGTCAACCCGTCAACCATGTACAGAGACGGACTTGCACTGGCAGGTGTGAGAAGCAGGATGTGAGGGGACGGGTGTGATGGTCGTATGTATGAGGTTCCAACAGTATACGACTGAGGACAACGAGGAGCGGGTCTGGCCTGAGACAAGTCACGCAGAATAGATTCGCTCACTTACATCATCATCATCATGAGGATGGTAGCAGAGGAGGAAACATGGAGCGAGGGCCACCACCTGGTCTGTAGCTTTCAACCAAATTTTGTCAAAAAGTTCTACCGAAGATTTGGTTGTTCCTCGCCAGACACTTCTAGTAAACTGAGAGATATTGTTTCTACACCAGACAGTTGATACTAGATCATTAATGTAGATCTAGGATGCATCTAGAGCTGATGCACTGTGACTGAAAACTTTACGAACGCTGCCAATTTTCCAGTGTATATGGCTATCAGACCAGTACTGCGTGAAGGACACTCTGTATGAGACTTATCAGGGAACATGATTTAACAGACAGCGGTAAATAGCCAAGTTTTTTATACAAGGGTCTGCGTTGTGTGTGGCTACAGACAGAAGGTCATCCATATGATAGGAAGAGGGAATGGACAACAGCAGACACCTGAGCGGCTCTGACATCAACGGGAAAGTCAGTGTGTGTGATTCGTGTCCTCCTGTACGAGAGATGAAACTTGAAGGAAAAGAAGAAAACTGAGACTTTAAAGCACATCATTGTGACGACATCAGCCTGATGACAGGATGAATTTGAGCTTCTTACCCACGAAAAAATAGAATATAATTGTGGAGTCTGTCAGGAATAAAACTGTTTATAAAGAAGAGAAGAATGCCGTCAACATTTCTAACACAGATATGGCTGTCTGTAAGTCTAATTCCAGCTTATGATATCTCCCAGGTAAGAGCAAAGATGATGATGATGATGATGATGATGCCCACAACTTCAGGTACGGAAAAAGATGAGGGAGTCTACCTAGATGAAGAAGGACGGCCGTTATCATGAACTAAGTCTATGTTGGCCAGATTCTAGGGACTGGCAAGGGGAGGGATAGAATGATATGGGGGGGTGGGGGTGAGACTGGGATGGATGAGAGCCAATTCTGGGACACTGTTTCTAGGACTTGAGGAGGAACGCCATCTGAACCGTGAGCATAGTTGGGATGGCAGCCTCGACGACCAGAGCAAACACCGCAGACATGAAATTTAACGGTTGACATACGGGAAGAACTGATGGGCTACGTCTGTGTGGCTCACTCACTGTTGGGATTTAAGGAATGGGTTTGTTACACGGCTGAAGCTACAGATGGCTGTTTAACCTTCACATGATATGGTTGGAGCGAGATACTGCTGCACCTAACGTCAGGTGGAGCTGCGTGCTTGGTTGGATGGTTGGTTGGTAGGTAATGTGGCCTTTAGCGCCTACTGACCGGCGTTAACGTCATCTTGTAACAACCAGTCGAAAAATCTTTGAGCACCTTCATGGTGTTCATGATGATATCAAGACCATACATGCTCTCCCCTTGGTGGAGCTAGGCTGGGTTGGCTGATGTAACACGGTCATGAGGATTGATTTCATAAGTTAAAAAAGGTTAACATACAATACTTTGGCTAGAGACCAGCTATTTGTTGATGCCCACTTTGTGTAAAGGTAGTAAAGGTACTGTTCACGAGAGTAAAGCTGTGTGTGTGTGTGTGTGTGTGTGTGTGTGTGTGTGTGTGTGTGTGTGTGTGTGTGACGAGAGAAAGATATGCCAATGTATGGACTAGTGTCGTGTTCAGAGGTAAGCACACACAACAGTAAGCCACGTCAGTAAACAGTGATATAATTAGTGCGAGTCTTCCCCATGTTGTGTTGCTGGTGGGTCAGCCAGCCAGGTATGCTGCCGCCTCTTGCCCCGCCTCACCCACCTCCAGCCTAAAGCTAGAGGACGGAGCAATGGGGAGCAACCTACCAAACCCTACCTGTCTGACACCATTACCACTCAACGCTGGTTCTGCCAACACCCTGACGCCACTTTACATAAGGGACACACACACAAACACACACACACACTCACACACACACACACAGTATTCCTTGACCACATTAGTCAAGCAGTTAACGTGTTCTGGGAAGCGGAGGCACGTGAGCCCTGTTGAGAAGGAGGAAGTGTATGTACAAGTGAGCGACCTTGTTTACTGCAGGTGATGTAGTGGCCAACCCTCAGGTTCCTCTCTCTTCAGGAGTTATGTTCCACGCGTGTGTTGTTGTCTGCCAACACTACCGTGTTAGTATCATAAGTCTTGTGTTCATTCTCTTGTGTCTATGTGACGATGGCTTCTCCGCAAGCCCAAACGTTGGGGAAATAAACATCAAAAACTCTCAACTATGTTCACTTACGACCCCAATCCACATATTTGACAGAGAAGGAACCGAGATGGGAGTCAAGTGAAGACATTTCCTCTAAGGCTCAGTCCTCTGTTCTTGACGCTAACGCAGGAAAAGGAGAAATGTATGAGAGAAAAAAATATATTATATATATATATATTATATATATATATATATATATATATATATATATATATATATATATATATATATATATATATATACATACATACATATAAAGCAACTGAGATTGGAGTGAAGTCTTTGTCGATACTGAAACCTACACAAAATTTCTGTTAACGTTTTACACCAGTTTACAAGAAACCTTAAGTCTCTTTATCTGTGGCAGTCATTAATCACAGTAATAAATTCAGTAATTGTATTACAGTAATATAATCACTAAATATATTACAACAAAAAATTTACCAACGATATTACAGTAACAAATTCAGTTATTATATTACAGCATCAGATTCATCAATCATTTCACTAACAAATTTTTTATTTGTATATCATAAACATAATTACTTATATCTGTAACAAATTTACTAGTCATAGTACATCAAGAAAGTCAAAACATTCTGAACCCAAAGACGTTTTCATTACTTCAGGACGGAGGCGATAAAATTGTGGAAAAATATTCAGAGAGGGAAGGGAGGAGGTTCAGAGATCTGATGAACCGTAAGTGTGTATGTTGGTGACTCACACAGTCAGGTTATGGCACGAGAGTTTGTGTCTAGTCTGCTACTGCTGCTTGACATCTCGCTTGACTTCAGGAAAATACTGAATTCGTGTAATTCTTACAACGTATTTGTGTAAAACAGTATTTCTTAGATTTCTGTATGCTAATGATTCATCTCTGCACTGATTATACTGTGCTACTAACCATTGTCTGCTCTTGATTGCAAATGATCAGTGTGTTGCTTTGTGGAGTGGAGAGGAGCATGGAGGGGTTGAGTCTTGTGTGTGATGTGTGTATTCCTCAAACTCCGTAACATAAGCCGGATGTCTCCTCTTGTTATTAACTAGACACACACACACACACACACACACACACACACACACACACACACATCAAGGTACATATCCTACCAACAAGCAGGTAAGTCAGTCAGTCTGCTGACCCAAGTGGATAATGATGATGAGACGTGGCAACACCAACACACAACCTGACTCTGACACCTCCACCTGCAGCATGAGTTTGACCATTCGTGTATGTGTGTGTGTGTGTGTGTGTGTGTGTGTCTGTATCAAACATGTAAAGCACGTTCCTTTATGAGTGTTGGATTAGTTTTGTTGGCATGGAAATATCTTTATTATTATTTAAGTTACTGTTATTGCCATTATTTAAGTTACAGTTTCTTTTGTTATTGTTATCATCTAAGTCATCATATTCAAGTTATCGTTTATTGTTATTATGTTGATGATGAAGAAGGTTATGACACTTCTCTCAGGTGTGTACCAGCCACCAGCCTCTGGCCAGACATGACCCCAGCCACAGTCTTCCTTTGTTCCTCAGTTTGTATACCGAGTCATGACTACAATCCTGGCCAGCTTAACTTAACCTATCAATGAACAAGACCATATGACATTTTTTTTCTTTCCTATGTTGTCAGTACAAGTTATCCATACGGTTACCAAATCCTCATTTAATGCAAATTGTTTTTATTTACCTGATTATGAACAGAAGGTAAATGAAATATAACATTGATGGCAAATGTCATGTTAACGATTACTGTTTTGTGGTAAACTAATAATGACTGACCTTACAGTTGTAAACCATCATCTATATTCCTGGTGCTGACGTGCCTGCCACCACCCAGAGGCCTTACTGCACCTGCCACCACCCGGGCAGCTGGCACACCTCGTGACAACCAACCAATGTTTAGTGTGGTGTTGGCTTAGGTTCATAATCCCTGGGAGAAACACGCATTTACGAAGGGAAGGAGATGAAGAGGGTATACCTCTGTGCTCATGCGAGACGGGGAGGTACATTTTGACGATAAATATGTGTAACATTTATAGACGTAAAATAATTGTACGAGCTAACTGACAGGAGAGTTGTCTGGAAAGCCCTGAGTCTCTGTGGTGGGCGTGGAAGACTTCTCATTATGGTTAACAGATCTATGATGGACTTGGTGCCTGTGTGAGGGTATACGGTGGTATCAATGAGTAATGTGGAATAGGTGCTGGAGTGACTCAAGGCCGTGTCTTGCAACCACAGTTGTTTAATGTCTTATGGATGGGACTGACGTGACGTGTAGTGTCTTGCTGAATCACACGGCAATGATTAAGTTCGTGAACGTCCGCTAACGTTTTCTATTTAAGTGGTGAGACGTGTCCAGCAACTCAGACATGCCAACCCTTACGTGACCACTAAAATTCCGGATCATATGACCAACCTTTCCGTAGCCATGCCAGGTAGAGGTTGTCTGCCAGTTCTTCTGGTCTCTGCCCAGGGCAGTAAGGCCTCCAGTCAACGACACGAAACAAAACCGTGGCCAGGCAGTACGTGTGGCAGGCCGAGCGTGACCCGCTACCATGTTTACCTCACTGGCCGGGTGGTACGGTTCCTCAAGTGAGTGGGTCACCCGCATCCTACACCATCGCACCCCTTCACCTAACCCCCATCCACCATCCCGTCCCTCCTCCCTACACACCACCAGTGTCTCTGTACAACTCACCTCAGCTTCCGTCCAACCTCGAGAGCAAACCTTTCAAATAGCACCACCTCCCCAGTAACCCCAGCCGCCCGACGTTGCAACACTTCAGTGATCAACCATTTGTCTTGTTCTGTTTTTCCTTGCCCGTGTGGCACTCTCCTCTTTCACTGTTTTTCTTTCAATGTTTCTGACTTCCCAACACATGAAACACTGGATCCTTTATCTATAAATACTCCGACAACACAACTGCCAGAAAAGTTTGTCACCTCTTCATTCACCGCCCCCCCCCCCCATTCCCCCCGTGACGTTCCAGCGCCAGTGAGCGGCTCTACCCCCTGCATTCATCGTCTCTCAGCCCTGGACTCGGCATTCGTCGCCTCACATTAACAACTCGACCTGCGTTAAACCCTACGTCCAAAGACCCGACACCCTCCCTCCGTTCATCCGTGTTTCCCTGAAAGTCTACCTTCCCATTGCAAGGTCCTCTTCCTCCCCACCAGATGACCCATCGTCCCTCCCTCAACTTAAGCTTTCCCCAGCAACAAGCCTTCTCCAGCTGTCCACTATAAGCCATGTTCTGCTATGCCTCCAGACTACGCAGACATCAAGAAGAGTAAGGAGAGGAAGGAGGACGCAGACTACCTGATACAGGAGCTCAAGAAGTATATCAGCGCCGAGTACATTCCCAACTACAGCGACTTCCTGGGCATATACGGCAGGGTGAGTACGGTCTTAGGCTCATTACTAACTCAGGGGGTCACCGCCTCCCATGCTGTTGTAGTCGTTGTGTCGTGCATGTTGTTGTACATAGTGGGAAGACTCAGCAATGATGAGATATTGTTTTTTGTGTGTCAATATTCACATATAGTGATGGAGTCTAACACGCCCCCCACCCCTCTGATCCTCGTATGTTTCGTATATATCATTATACATTTCCTAGTGATACATTTTCTTCCTCTCCGTTTAACTTCGACCACACATCCACAGCTCTGTTGCTTTACAAGTGCCCCATGTTCCTCCGAGCATCTCTTTTGCCAAACTTCATATTAAGTCTTCTAAATTCTCTTCTGATCTCGGGGCAGTGTTCTAGAGAGTGAGGTTTGACCATGTTGTGAAGCCTGGAGTCATCATGTGGACATGAGCAGATGTAGATCACATCGGTTCTCTTGCTAAGGCTGGGATCCGGGGTCATGTTGTCCTTTATAATCAGGTGGATGGTCCTGGTCTTCTTATAACATATGATCAACTTCATTTTATCCTCATGGTTGACACGAGTGACGTTCTCACTCATAACCTGACAAATAACTCACTCATCACTCTTGTAGGTTAGTTGACTATTTAGGCATTAGACCTAACAACTATTAAACCCAACTTTATAGCTATTTCCACAAACCTAGAAATCTTTAACATCATCTTCAGGTGTTAGGATCATTCTGAGACGACATACTCTCTCATCATACATCTGACCCATCACTGGGAAGAGCCATATGGTTACTGTATTATAGTGTGACTGAGCTTCAGATTAATGCAAAGAACCTAACAGTCAATACATGACGAAACTATTCCACGTGATGTGATGCTCGCTGACCAAAGTCCCGGGATACGCCTGCCGCAAACTGCGCTGACACCTTGGCAAGACAGACTCAGCCAGAGGCCTTGGTCTGTTCAGCAGCTTCAGCAAGCATGCAAGAACGCACTCACCAATGTTCCACGACTTAAACGCTAGGATAAAAATTGGTTCGAAAGAGACAGCGAGAAGTACTATTACTTACTCCAGGATCATTAAGAGGAGAACATGAAGATGGTCAAGGAAGTAAGACTGGAGACACACATACGGTAACCATACGACAGACGTGTGTGGCGACGTATGATGATGACGATGATGATGATGACGATGATGATGATGATGATGATGATGATGATGATGATGATGATGATGATGATGTTTGTTGGACCACACGAGTGTGCCTGTGTGACCTTCCTCCCTCTCACCATGACTCACACACACACGGGCGAGGCACCTGACCCGTGCCAGCCGCTGTACAAATATCCCGAAAATAATGTGGTCGCGCTTGAGGTGCGTCACACATGATGGTGGCGCCAAACATAACTTCCGGAGGAGGAAAGATCACAACGATGGCAGGATGAACTACACAACTCAGCCTACGGTCACATAGGAATACTGGTCGAGCAGCAACCATCCACCACACAAATGTGTTAACATGAAGAACAAATTATTTCAGCTGAGTTTAGGAAAGACTACTTCGCTGTACTGGACACACTATGTTTCTGACACACATAGGCAAGCAATAACAATATTCTAACACAAAAAACATATATATATATATATATATATATATATATATATATATATATATATATATATATATATATATAAGAACTCTGTCTACGTAACAAATCAGTAACCTGGACCTTCATATATCATCAAATGAATTTCCAAATCCTTGCATTGAGGCAGGTGAGAGGTCACCAGGAGGGTGAGGCAGGTGACAGGTCACCAGGAGGGTGAGGCAGGTGACAGGTCACCAGGAGGGTGAGGCAGGTGAGAGGTCATCGTGAGGGAGCGGTACTAAAGAGCAGCAGCTGCATCCTCACTAACAGCAGCCGCAGCACCAACTGCTGCAGCAGTGACAAGAAAAGCAACAGCATCACGGCTGACAGCAAGGGAAATTTAGCGCAGCCAGCCTCTCTCTCTCTCTCACACACACACACACACACACACACACACACACACACATACACACACACACACACACACACGGCGCGCGCGCGCGCGTGGTGAGGGGCTATAAATAAGGCACCACAGATACACCAGCAACAAACCACTCGCCATACTTCATAATGAACCCCCTCCCCCACCAGACGCCTTGTTACCCTACATTTGTCTACTGATTCTCAGCTCTATCATCTCTGTCCCGCCCTCTTGCCCCTTCCACTCAACATGATAAGGAAAAGAAATAACAACAAACAAGAAAACCTACTCGGGCGTGGTAGTAGCGAGGGGTACCCCAGGGGGAGTATTTTGGTGTTGGCACCTTAGGTGATTGGTGGCGTGTGTGGCGACGACATCCACCACCTGTCGCTCCTGTAGCACTCCATAAGGGGGAAAAGGGGTACAGTAGTGCCAGCTGGGAGAGGTGTGACAGGTGGGACTGGGATATGGCAGGTGCACCAAGCCTGGTGCCAGCTGTGTCGATGTATCACAGATGGTCTTTTGTGTCGGCTGGTGTCATGACTGTCTTGATAACACACTATTCATGTCTCCTACAGCAAGATGCCACTATATATATATATATATATATATATATATATATATATATATATATATATATATATATATATATATATATATATAAGCCGTGGTTTCGGTGCATTATTACATGACAGCTAGAGACTGAGTGTGAACAAATGGGGCCTTTGGTGTCTTTCCTAGCGCTACCTCGCACACATGAGGGGGGAGGAGGTTGTTATTCCATGTGTGGCGGGGTGGCGATGGGAACAAATAAAGGCAGACAGTATGAATTATGTACATGTGTATATATGTATATGTCTGTGTTTGTATACATATGTGTACGTTGAGATGTATAGGTATGTATATTTGCGTGTGTGGACGTGTATGTAAATACATGTGTATGTGGGCGGTTTGGGCCATTCTTTCGTCTGTTTCCTTGCGCTACCTCGCTAACGCGGGAGACAGCGACAAAGCAAAATAAAATATATAAATATATATATATATATATATATATATATATATATATATATATATATATATATATATATATATATATAAATATATATTTCTTGAAATACATTACGTACAGCTAAATGAACCTAACAAGGGAGAGGATCAATATGGTTTGTGACCTTCATTCACTGGTATGTTTGGCTGCCTCTGTATCAGGCAGGGGTCACCTCGCCCACACCACCGCTGGTGTGACACTCACGCGTTACGGTAGAAGGCAGTTCCGGCAGGTCCGGGACGCAGGTGTGCTACGACCAACGATTATATCAGGGAGGAGGCCGGGGGTAAGGTTCGTCTGTGCCAGGCTGGGTCGCTGAAGGCAGAGTACTGGTGGAGTTTGGTGAGTTCTCTTACCTGACAAAAGCTTAATGACAGTGAGGTTGTACACCACAAGGCTCGCCTTTATTTTATGAAGGTAATGATGATGGAAAACGAATGTGGATGAGGGAAGTGAAGGCGTTTGATGGGTTGGGAGGCCTCACTGCATGTGAGGGAGACCACAGCCACAGTTTATACAATGACAGACAAACAATAGATAGACAGGGCAATAGGTATACGTCTACCATACGAACATCACTTGTCTGTAATCTTGCCATTTTTGCTTGGTATCTATGTGTCCCTGGTATGGTTATGTAGTGTGGTCTCCACACTGCTAGTTAAGCCTCCAACCATATATGATGATTACCTACGTGGCTGGGTATGAGAGGAGCCGACCCAGAGAGGGCCTTGCCTTATGCCCTGGATGTCCAATTAAAATTCCCATTAAATCTTTCTTTGATGATCTCCAGCAAAAAGGTTGTGATTGTGGACACCCTCTTTGAAATTTTCAAAATCTAATTCACATGTGAATCTTAATTAAGGTGCGGGTTTCTGGGCCAGCCAGCGGTGTTTGCCTTGCATTAGACCAGACGGAATGGTTCCAGCATGGTTCCATAACACATGTGTATGTTTGGTGGGTGGGTGAACCTGGCTGCTGGAGAGAGAGAGAGAGAGAGAGAGAGAGAGAGAGAGAGAGAGAGAGAGAAAGAGAGAGTGTGTACCTACCTACCTCCCGAAGGGTATGTTACACGAGATTTTGCCAGCATATCGGCCAAGCGCGTAGCGGTCACCGCGCCCGCCGCCTCAAACCTCTGGTGTGACAAGGCCTGACCTGAGCCCTACATCAACTCCTGTAAGGTTGACCCCCACAGGTCTACCCACGACAATGGAAAGTCTTTAACCTTTTTTGCTGGTCAGTCGTATAATTTTGCTTGATAACTATTTTGTTACATTCCAGGATATCATTCCAGACTTAATGACTGTCTCTCCCTCGTTGACAGACCTTTAAAATCAGGACATTAGTCTTGATAACCTCAACTTGTCATGCGCGGATCATCATGCATTCTTCCCTCTAGGCTGCTGGGCTCGAGTTCTTTCAACCTCTCGATGTTCACATGTCCCATTACCTCGATTATATTGGACACACACACACACACACACACACACACACACACACACACACACACACACACACACACACAAGTAGTCAGATAAGTAGAGGAGAATCAGAAAAGGACGAAATAAAGAAACAAGATATATAGAGAAAACGAAACATAATAAAGATCAAGCGACGAGAAGCATGTGATGATAGTAAATGTTTCTGTAGTGAGTGTAAGATACTGCCATCTTCCATCATCCGGATTATTCCAGTTATTACGTTACAAAACCTCGGGAGTGGCAGTGGTGCAGGTGATGGCTTGCTTAACCTTATAAAGTTGTTGTGAAAAGTGGGAAGAGGGTGTCCACTCGACGAGAACTCAGCAGTAAGACCATAGTACCAGTAATGAAGATCCTCCCCTTCCGCTCATTCACATGTTCCCTGTCTTCGTTTTCCTGCCATGAACGACCCAAATAATACAATTTCTTACGGAATCAGCCGAACATTTTGGAGGTATGTCTTCATATATTACTCTACGGTCATTCTGTCGTCAAAAGCTGTTATTAGATTGTATAACTTGGTGATATTGAAACGATAAACATCAATAACTTGTAGTTCGCATCCACACGGGCCAAAGTATCGTACCATTAGCTCTCCCAGCCAGCACCAGAGGACCCGCAGGTGTTGACGCTTTCGTACGTACCTGAAGAATTTGCGAACCAGTAATTAAAGGAACAGGAGTGTGTTTGTGTGTAGATCTTACAGGAGTGTGCTTGTGTGCAGATCTTACAGTCGCTAAAGAAACACTTCATGTGTGTTTTAAAATATTTTACGTATGTTTCATGGGTATGGTAAAGCCTTTTTACGTGCAAGACACGACTTAGTCACAACAAACGTTATGATCGTGGCAGACGTATGTCCTCTGCACGGTACTGGCTACCATGACGGCCCTTATCTGGGTATGATGGGGAGGAAGATAGTATTTCGCATTCCCATACACTAGTGAGAAACACAGGCAAACGAGGAGTCTGCTGCTGGTCACACACCAAAGCATCTTACCGGCCGGCTCGAGCGGACAGACAAGCTAGGGGTGTAGGCTGCTACCACAAAGTTCACATAAGTTAACTGAAACGCTGCTTAGTGCCTCGCTGTTTCTTACAGTGCAGATCAAGCGCGGCGATAAATACTTGAGTGTAAGATGCCAACAAAGGAACATCCCGAGTAAGGCGGATGTTCTTCAGTGCGACGGTGATATCTTCGCCCTACAGGAAACACGTTACTAATAAGTCCAAACTACAATTCCCAGTTAGACAGACAAGGTCAGTCTCTTGTCAAGGTGTTCTGCCAAAGATTGTTGTGATGACGAGCTGTTAAGCACTGTGAACAACAACACCCTGCATTCTCTTAGAGTGTTGTCAAGGTTTATTTTCATGATCAGTTTCCAAGGTCAACTGTCAAAGTACACGGTCAGAGTCCATTGTCAAGGTCCACTGTTAGGGTTCATTCTCAAACTCCAATGTAAGGAGTCACTGCAGGCTCCACTGTCAGGGTCTATTATAACCTATGGCCAGATTCACTGTGCCAACATGGCAGAGGTCCCCTGTGCTCATACATCATGACATATTGTCTCTGGACATATTTACATGATGCGACTCATCACGTGGTTAATTATATTGACGAGTGAGTCAAACTGTCAGGCAGTGTGTGTTGTGTTAGTAGGCTAAGCTGTCTCATGTGCCTCATTCCCAGTCACCAGAGTCCTCCTCATCCCACCGGGCACTGACACCTCTCATGTCCTGATGTATATACCTCTCTCTCTCTGCATTACCTCCTTCCGTCTTACCTGTCCCTCCCTTCCCTTCAACTCTGCCTTCTCAACCTGGAGGCTGGCGTTGTGCCGCAGGAAAGTCACCTCCACCAGCAAGAGGGAAGACAGACTCTGCTTCTCCATTCATTAACGGTGCATGACATACTGGAGAGTCGGTCGCTTGCTTCCGTCCTTAAGCTTCCAAATGTAACTAACGTTTGATAACCTTAACACTTCCTGTAGTGACAGTCATGTCCTGTGATAGGCAGGTCGTGCAGCATCAAACAATGTAGCAGCTGTATCCCCCTCACCATCCATCCCAACACCTTACAGCACCATTACTCATCTTGACCACTCTGCATCACCAGCATCCATCTGACCCTCTCTCTCTCCCACAGCTGCTGGTGAACAGGTTCAGCCTTATGGACAAGACCTTCCTGAACATCGGGTCGGCCCTCTACCTGGCCGCCTCCATCTTCGACCACGCCTGCAAACCCAACTGCTACATTTCCTTCGTTGGCAAGAAAGTGCAGATCAGGGCGCTCGTGGATATGCCAGTCTTCGACTATAGCAAGGCAGGTATTGTCCCCGGGGATGGGCGGATGCGGTGAAGGAGGAGTGGAGGGTTAGCTGGGGGTAGGGAGTCCATGGGAAAAGCAGATACCAGAGGACCGATGGTCCATGACGAAGTTATCTGCTGGAGGACTTTATATGGGAAGGATAGATAACAGGAGACCTGATTGTCAACCGGGTCTTCGTTAACAGTCGAACCAAGAAATAATATGAGAACCGAGTATGTGTTGTTGTCTCTCATTTATGGAAGATGTTTATCTCCATTTGTATTGTTAGATTATACAAAGTTTCTTCGAGTATACCAATTTATTAGCGGACTTGATTCCACAGTGACAATTGCTATCGTGACCTGCTTTATGTGAGGCAAACAGGTTACGCTACTTATTTCCAGCTACCTCAAACTAACACTTGGCCTTCTCACCATATGCAATGTCCACTATAGTAGAAATCCTCCTCTTCTATCATGATCACCCAATCCATTTATGTACTTCTAAGTAGTTACTTATAAATATGTTTAACTATTCTCCAAATATTCGTTTACTTATTTTTCATATCCTTTCTTTATTGTTGCCAAACGTTCGTGGTGATTCAAATACTCATCAATCGCCTAGATATTAGTTCACCGGTTCCCAGTTTATTTACATTAATATTCCAAATAGCCAAAATCACATTTTTACATGGGAGTGAATATTAGTGGGTCTAAAGATCCGATGGTGGGTTTCCTGTACATCTGTTCACCTCCTCCATGGATATTCGTTCGTCATTTTGCTCATATCTTTTGTTTATGTGAATCTCCGTCGACGCCCTTCACGATGTGCTCGCCGGCACGTCTCCCCCCCCCCCCCCCCCACACACACACACACACACACACACGGTCAGTCGTAGGTCGCGTGCGTCATGCACCTGAGGATAACCCTGGCACCCCACCTTCCTCCCTACTGACGCGCCTACAATAACCTCATTGGCCCTATTTTTGAGGCTGGGTCTCACCTGAAAAACACCAGCACCTTATTTATAGAGCAGAGTTGGCAGCCCTGACCCGGAATATTGAGATTGGCGCCCCTGGGGGCAGCAAACAATGTGATTAACAAAGCTGTTGGCGCCGTCTACTTTTCCCTTGATCTTAGGTATTCAGGAATTAACTTTATGAGACTTTAGTGAACCTGGGATTCTTCTTCTGTGCACATGCCGAGCTAGAGACACACTTTATGTTCACATTAACTTATATAAAGCCTCACAAATCCTTATCTATGGTTTGACAGGATCATTTTCCAGTAGAACACGTGCTTTCCTCTCTTATCTATCACCTGAGGTAACATTCTACACGGGATACTGGTGAGCAATGCTTCTTACGTTATCAAAATCAAACTACAGTACAACTGACTCATCATCATCCTGACTCGCAAACACCCTGGTTCACCAACATCCAGGCTCATCACCACCCTGGCTCACCATCAGTCTGGCTCACATTTACAGTGTCGGATCAGCTATGTGGACCCCGTGAGCAGCGTCACCAAGCGGCGGGAGGACCTGCACGAAAAGTGGTTCTTCTGGTGTGATTGTGGCACCTGCCAGGACCAGGAGAGAGCCAAGTTCGAGAACTCCGTCAAGTGTGGTGAGTGGGGCAGGAGGTTCCCTGTGCGCTGAATGGGTCAGGGGAGATCTATGTAGTAAGCGGGAGAGATGGTTGTGTGGTGAGGGAGGGAGTAAAGAATAAAGTCTCACAAGTCAGGACTGCAGAACATAATAACAGCCTCACTACCAGGATAAAAATATTGAGTTGATAAACAGAACGCACGAGTGTGGTAGACGAAAAAAAAATAGTTGTTAAAGAGAACACTGAAAACCTTGTCTTTCCTGGAGAGAGGAGGGACAATGGTTGAATTGTTGTCTGGTTCATTTACTTTCTGTAATAATGATGATGCGTCGCCCTGCAGAGAACTGGGACTGCCAGGCTCCCGTGTACGTCCCAGAGACCAGGAGGGATAAGCGAGGTCCCCTCCAGCAGGGGGGGTCGACGACAGCAGGGAAACAGAGCTCAGGACAGCAGCAAGAGAACAAAGGGCAGCAGAAGGAAGAGGAGGAGCAGATGGCAACGACGAGTAAAGAGGAACAAAGAGAAGGACAGCAAATAGAGGAAGCAGACGATGCGAAGGATTCCCTCGGACGGCAGCAGGAGGAGGAGGAAGAGGAGGAGGCGGCGAGGCCGGTGTGCAGCCTGTGTGAGAGTCCTGTGAGCGAGGGCACCGTCAGGCGGTACCAGGAGGCTGTGGCCTTCACCAAGGAGAAGCTGAAGGCCATGACAGAGGAGAACCCCAGTATCCTTTTCTTTACCTCCACCAGCCACCTCTTCTGAGGCAAATGAAATATTTCTTAGATAATATTTCCAGTCTTTTCACAGGAGTTTGGCTGCTCAGGATTCTCAGACACTGAACTAATAACAACTAGATCTTTCTCCACACGAATACTGGTATGGATTAGTTCAGAGAGGTTTTACGGTGGAGGACTTGGTATTTCAAGTGAGGATATCACGGTTGTACAAGTCGAATATGTAGTACCAAAACATATCAAGGCACCAGGCATGGAGCAAGTCATGACACCTTAGGATATCAAGGGCATGAAGGTCGTCGACTGGTAACTAAGTATATGTAATGTTTCCTGTGATATACAAGGTGTACACATCATATGATAAACTATACTAAGTCTTCGTTCACAATCATACAGATCAGAAGTTTACTGCAGATAACTTCCAAGACATCTGAGTTATGGAGATGTGTTGTAGAGTATATTAATAATGTGGCCTGAGAACATCAGTGTAGAGGTAAGGTGTTACACAACTCCTGTATGTTGATGAAAGATTTACAGATTTTTCTTAACCAATGGTAATATCAGCCATGACCTACTGCCTGGAGATGCTGGAAAAGCAAGACAACATCTTCTCGCCCATGAACGTGTGGAGGGTTCGCACGCTGGACTTCGCCTTCAACGCCGCCATGTTCAACGGGTGCTGGAGCCTGACCCTCAAGTATGGCGAGGAGAACCTAAACGGCATGAGGTGAGGTGGGTCAAGGGAGGCCACAGCATGACCTGCTGAGGAAGTGGAGGAAAGTTATACAGGGGGACTGAGAGAGAGAGAGAGAGAGAGAGAGAGAGAGAGAGAGAGAGAGAGAGAGAGAGAGAGAGAGAGAGAGAGAGAGAGAGAGAGTAGAAGGATAGTGAGACTCTCGCCAAAGGACAGGTATAATATGTATAGGTTAAAGGAAAGAGAAGTGGATCAAGGGAAGGAAATAAAAGCGTCCTGGAGGGAGAGCAGCAGGGAAGGTGTGAGTGTTGGCAGGGCACCCAGGGAGGAGAGACCAACACTTCCACATATATGAGGTAAACTATAAGGTACTATATATTGTCCAGGAGATGGAGGGTCTATGGTGCCATGGGTCAGGGAGAGATACTAGTGGCTACACACACACACACACACACACACACACACACACATACACATCTCATGTTGGAATACATGGGTGTTGGTAGGAAGAGCTGTGTCCACCGTTACTGCTGGGTACTAACGTGAACTGGCCCACACAAATGTTGTTGTCATTTCCGTAATCATGTTCTATCTCATGACACGTTTTCCCATCACACCAGAATAATGACGTAACATATGTATCACTATTTAACCATCAGCAATTGAAGATTATGATTCCTAGTGAGGTTAATGGCATGTGATAAAGTTAATCTGCAGTGAGGTTAATTGATAGTAATGACATTCATCATAAATAATGAGGTTAATCATTCATGTTATAAATGACTACTTATAAATATCTAGCTAGACAGCGCAGTCCTCGGCAAGCTGTTGCATCACATGATCACTGTGTGGCCGTTGGCAACTCAACGGTGGGCCGTTTTGATAACTGTTTCTTTCCCTATACCGCGAAGCTTTGGAAATCTAAAACCTCTCATGTCTTTCCCAATAACTATTTCCTGGCACACTTTAAAAGGCAGGTATCTAACTTACTTCAATATTCGTAAATACTTTTCCTTGTGTATTTTTCTCCTTTCATGAACTTTTGTATATTTCAATTAATGCCCAGCCTTAATTTAGCCTTTTGTCCGTGACAGGAGCCTCTAAAGGGAAAAAATAGAGGAATGTGATGTGTCATGATAGGTGTCACCTCATATCATATCATGTTTCAGAAAACAATATCATAGATTGAAAAATATGACTGGAATGTCTCGTGTATTGGTCAAGGGTCATCTCGTAATGAAAACTTGGCAGTATAGGTCATGTGAGGTCACTGGTCACTTGGTTGAGTGCGTAAATAAAAAAGAATAAAGAAGAGTTTATTACATTCTGCATCCGGCATCCATCTGGTTGAAAATATACAGCTAAGGAATCACATTATGGTATGTGGGCGTTACAGTAGTAACTAGTGTGTGTGTGTGTGTGTGTGTGTGTGTGTGTGTGTGTGTGTGTGTGTGTGTGTGTGTGTGAGTAAACACTTCACAGAAGTGAAGTAAAAATATGGAGGAATGAAAAGAGAACGAAAAGTAAAGCAAAAGAAATAAGAAACTAGGAGTACTGGGAAACAGAAATGTGTGAAGGTCAGTATGTAGTGTGTGGCACCACACAACAGGAAGTTTATGTACGTGTAAACAAAACAAGTGTTTCTCTTGTCCAGGCTTTGCTTCCATGGGTGACCCAAGAGAGAACATCTGCTGCCTGACACTTACATTTCCCTCCAACAAAATCTTTAGACCGTGACCAACTGAGCCATATTTACCTGACAAATCAAACCTTCAACCATGAGAAGCAAATCATGATCACAAGAACATACTGTCTCTGTGTGTGTGTGCGAGGCTCTATACTGACGTCACAGAGGGAAAAAAATGTTGAACTCTTTTTTACGACATGGACGACGGTTGGAGCCGCTGGAGGCTCTTGCTTCATTATCATGACCTCCTGACCAAGGGACCATGTTTATGTTTCTCCTCCATGTTCGCTAACTTCCTGCACAAACAGGTCACGCGCGCCGCCTCATGTTTAATACCAGTTATCCCTTGGAACTAGATAAACACACAAGATTCTCTCTGCCTTAGTTTATACTGTCCTGACGCGGGTTGACCCACCTGGTGTGGGGAGGCTGGACGTCAGGGGGAGGGTGGAGGGCGACCCGTGGGTGACATCCACACACCTGCTGAGGTTCAACGCCCTCCAGCATTTACCTGTAGCCTCTATCTACTTCTCTTGATTACCTCCAGACACACACACACACACACACACACACACACACACACACACACACACACACACACACACATGAATGCGACTTCAGTGAGTGAAAAAGTAATTCATGTATCAGAAAGTCTTTCAGCTGGTTCCGTGAGGCTGTGCTAATAGTATGGCATCCATATGCTTACATGCCGGTGTGTCGCTGCTGGACATGCTATTGTGCCGGGCCTCCTACCGTGTGGTCATTTACCACAGGTCAGGCTGATATTGTCCTTCGTATGTCATTATTTCAATTCCTGTATGTGTGACATTTTCCCCTGAAACATAAAAGCTTTTCCACTCTTGCCTTTTCCTTCCTTCCCTGGGCTGACCACAGAGGCCTTTCCTTCCCTGCCCATCCCTGCCATTCTTTTATTGATTTCACTTTAGTTTAATCTCCTTAAACGTGAGCGATTAGTGTGGATGAGTGTGGAGAGAGTACAAAAGTTATATACACTTGTCTCAAATGGAGGAAAACCTACAAACTTTTCTCTTGCACAGTTCAGCCGAGGTACAAGTAGCCTGATGCCAGACTTGCTCTGATAATCCTGAAAGTTTGAAAGACAATCATTCCTAAAATGGCACACAAGCAGCCATCTCTCGGAAACAAAAACCAAAATAATACCTACAGAAGAGGTAGAGTGAGGCACCAATGTGGCGTAGGGCAAGCGGGTGAGTTTTGAAGTTAGCCTGGAAGAGTTTATAAGTCTCCCGCTTTCGATTCAACTTTGTCAAGTAAGGACGCAGAGCGAGAACCACCCCAGGTGTGAGAACAGTACTCCATACAAGAACGAATCGCTCCTTGTATAAACGCAGCAGATGTTCGGGGGGAAAAAGATACTCTGACATCTAAACAAAACTCTCAGTTTTTTAAAGACAGACTTAGCTATTTCCCTAATGTGAGGTGAGGTCTTCAAGAAAACATGGAAGTTACAGTACTACTAAGTATTTACGTTCAATGTGTCAAGAGGTGGAAGTACAGAACCGTCAGTGGAGAGAGGAAAGTCGGGAGGAATTTTCGATTGAGAGATGGGTACAAACTGGGCCTTGGAGGTATTAAACTTAACCAGATTTCGTCTACCCCACTGAGATATCCTGTCCAAGTCTGAGTTTATTGAGGAAGTTGTGTCGAGACGAGATTCAGATGTCAATCACAGCTGACACAAGATAAAGACTGACTTGATGGACATTATCATCGACCTGTCCTGCATGAGGTCGTCGGCTCCACCAGGAACTCAGCATTTGACATCCATTATTTTTCATTCAAGATTTGTCTCTGTTTCTCTAAGATTATCCTTCCTTCCCTCAGGTACTACTATGGGGCCGACCATCCCACGTACTCCCTCTTCCTCTTCAAGTTTGGTAAGGCCAAGATATACTTTAAAGAGTTCAGGGAGGGCCTGAGACTCCTGGAGGAGGCAGAACCCTTGCTCAAGATTGGTGTGGGTCCCAACCACCCGATCATCAACGAACTACATCTCATCAGCTTAATGGCAAATGAGGACATCGAAATCTGCCTCGAGCGACGCATTGCAGCATCGAAGAAGCGCGAGATGGAGTTAAAGAAGAAGCATGAGATGGCGGACTTCAGAGCAGAAATTGAGAGAAAGTTGTCCATGTTACTGAGTCCCGTCGCTTAGTTTCCCTTCCCAGTGATGCTTTTCATCTTTCATTACACCATACGTTTATCCAATCATTCACACATTCATCCAGTACGAATTAGTCATCTTCACCGTATGTAAAACATAACAAGGAAATAGATGCAACAAGGAGGGTTTATCAGTCAGTAATCAGAAGGATGTCAGCCTTAGTGACTTTATGCTGCTGTGACTGTGTTGGCTCTGAGTCATGCCATAGATATATATGTTCTCTAGGGAATCAGCCATGACCGTAATCAATGGGTCTGAGCTTACTGGGTTTCAGCCGCTCTAATCAACCATCAGACAGGATGGGCTTTGAGGAGACTCAGTCCAGCAGGTGAGTTGTAATGAGACAGAGAGCAAGACCAACCAGCCTGACACGGGTGGACCTGCTGCTGGTTAAATATTATCAATTGAGAACACCTCATGTGGGGCTGAGGATGGCTTGCTCTCAAATGCCTCTCTCTTCTTCCATCTGCACTGATACAGCCTCAAGTATTTCGTTCTCAGACAGATAATGTTATAAAACTTGAGTCAGGTGTTGCGGGTCTCCTTGACCTTCACTGAGGCTGAGGAGTGACGTATTGTGTGTCACGTGGTCACAGGACGCACATCACTACAGACCTAACAATACCAACTGTATTTGTCATCGAGCACGGCCGTCATCTGCGTCTTATCCATAATGAGTTGGCTTTGTATTTCACTCTCAAATAAAACGGTGACAAAATCCTTGTGTTTTAATGTGGTGGGGAACCTGGCCCAGGGTAGATTCCCATGAGCCAGGTCAGAGAGAATGGCCACCTTAGTAAACCTCAGCTGTGATGACCAGGCTGGCAGACTAGCTGGTTGGCTGGATGGTTGGCTGGACGGTTGGCTGGTTGGTTGGCTGGATGGTTGGCTGCACGGTTTGCTGGATGGTTGGCTGGACAGTTGGCTGAATGGTTGGCTGGTTGGTTGGCTGGATGGTTGGCTGGATGGTCTTTAAGACGATCAACCACGATGGTCGTTCAGGTCGTCACCGTCAAGCTACATCCACCAACCGGAGAATCTCTCACACCTGCAGGTGTTGTGAGTGAGTGTAAGACCGCACACTGTAAGCGCGCCGGCCCTGGCTGGCAGGGGTGTGCCAGCCTCTCTACACCTGCTGCAAGACGCGACAGGCCAGGTGGGCAGCCCAGTGTTCACATAAACAGATAACGACCCGACACCAGTATCACGACACGCACTACCAGGCGCTCGCTCACTCATCTAACGACCGCAAGTTTGATGAATATTGTACATTCATTGGTCAGTTTGTTTATCCTTCAAGATGTCAGAAGACCCGACTGGTTTTTTTCAGGTAAGTAAAGAAGAAATGAAGATTTGGGTACGACTTCACATGATGTCCACAGCGAACATTTGGTCCATCACAGTTTCATGTAAGCTTCCTTCATCTGCTCACTTCAAAACCACACAAACTATAACGAAGTTTCCACGGTTTCCTCCAACAACCAACGTTAAATGAATCATTACTCCAGACTACTAGAGTTAGGAATAAATCAATCACAGTTTAATACACTGGTAATGTCATGTTAAATATGATCAACATAATATCGTCACGTTACACATGATGACGTCCTGTTCAACATAATGACGTCACCATGTTAAACATGATTGTACGGCCTCCAGCACAACACCACATCATCATGTGCAACATTGTATCAACTTCAACCTGGACTTGGTTTGGTGCTACATGTACTTGCCTCATGACCTCAGGGTATGTAAGACCAGACGGTAACTGTCGTGCGCTTTTTACAACACCCTCGTGACGTTTTCTTCAACAGGATTATAAACATGTGAAGTAAGTCACCAGCTCGAGTGGATGACAGCAACACTAGACGTACGTAGATAGGTCACACATCAAACTTGATAGATGCTTCACTTCAGATCCAAGACTGACATGACTTGTGCCTTCTTAGCTACAGGTAATGCTCACTCAGTTTCAGTGGTTAAGTCTAGTGTGAATGTTGAACATCTTACATTATCAATCACAGACTCACAAGGACACAATGGTTTGCTCTTGTTTGAATTCCTCTGTATTTCCTGGTGTACTGTATCATTCCGTCGTCCTCAGAGCTCCACCCCCCCCAACCCAACCCCAACCCCAACCCAAAGATTTGTGCTGTTGTACTCAAGTTGAACTGTCGTACCCACCCAAAGCATCGTACCGTCGTACCCCAAGGATCGTACCGTCGTGCCCTAAGGATCGTACCGTCGTGCCCTAAGGATCGGGATCGTGCCCAACAGATTGCCATAGGTAAAGCCTGAGGCTACGCTGGCGGACAAGACCTGGAGAGCGAGTCTCCGCCGCCAGATTCACAAACGCGAATTTTAAAATAACGTCTAAATCTGAATCTGTGTCAACATGCAGCGTTGCACCTTCCTCTCACCACCCGAGAAGCTCATCTGTCACGAGTGGAAATAAGCAAAAATGCAATTTAAATGCAAATGTCTTTTCAGCCGTTATTTTTGTGTCCTGTACACGCTGATGAAAAGAATAAAAATACAGTATACATAATTTCATAAGTATAAATATATTCTGTATGAAATATATGGAATATTATATTTTCCTCGGACAAAGCTACATTTGATGCCATTTATCCCACGCTAGAACTAAATCTACCGACGTAATTTTGTACAACGAATTTCCAATTAAATATAAAAACTTGTATTGCCAAGTTTTATCGCTATTTTTTCCAATATTTGCCGCAGTGTAAGTGAAAAAGTTATTTGGGTTAAAACAAAATAGAGAGCTTTAGTTTGTTAAAGTTATATTTTTATTTTTAACAAGGCCAGTTCTAGTTGGTTAGAGGTGCCATATTCTCTAATACACCGGTTTACATGGGTTATACTATGGTGTAATGCATCACAAACTAAATCAGTCTTTATTTGTTCCCGGCGTAACGTATGTGACGAAGCCACTTTAGATTTATTAGAAGCGTGATACATTTCTAACTAAGATGTTTTAAGTTTGATGAAAGAGAAACACTTTGTAACGAGCAGATTTAGTGTGTTAAATGTCTACCTCAGTTTCCAGCCAGGCAGTCTGCTGCTGGCTGTTGCGCTTGCATGATCAGTGACCTGCTACACGGAGTAAACCAATCAATATTTTGCTACGGGTTTTCCATACGTGAAAAACGCATTGCAAATTTAAGTAACCTGATATATCAGCCAATATGATTAGAAACAGAGCAACGAATGTCTGTAATAGCACGCAGCAGTAACCAAGTTTACGGACGGCCCGAGCGAGCATGTGTCCAGGCACACTGTACACTACCAGGACAACAACATTTGTACATTAGATCATCCGGCCAGGCAACACTGTACACTACCAGCACAACATTTGTACATTAGATCATCCGGCCAGGCAACACTGTACACTACCAGCACAACAACATTTGTACATTAGATCATCCGGCCAGGCAACACTGTACACTACCAGGACAACACCATTTGTACATTAGATCATCCGGCCAGGCAACACTGTACAGTGCCAGCACAACAACATTTGTACATTAGATCATCCGGCCAGGCTTGCCTGGGTCAGTAATGATCCTCAACTGACGGTCACGTGAGTCGCAATACATGTGTCTGGTGTCAGATGTTCACCACACCTGACCTCCATCCTCTTCCTCCACACGTTATAACAAAATCTAAATCAAGATACTAAAGACAAAACTGCCTGTCATGATGAGGGTGGATCTCAGTTCCTCCTCCCCAGCAGTCGTGAGCCTGGGATGTTGTGTCACGTCCTGACCCACCATGGTCCTGCAGGAAGCACCAAGTGAAACAATCTGGACTTGGCTGACCATGACGCACGGACCTGAACAAGTGTTATGGCTGGGGATGACGCTGCCTGGCTCTACAGTTGATCATCTTAAATCTGAAAACATCCAAAGTTGTTCTCTGTTCTTCAGCTTCCAACATGGGAAGGACAGATAACAGATAACCTGTTGTTGGTCTAGGACGATGTTATCATCTCCTCATGTCTATGAATGTTGACATGATGGTAAGGAACATGTCGTATCTTCCTCTGTATATACTCGCACGGGTAATTCCTCCCCAGGAAACATCCGCCATGCTTACATTACACCTGTGTTTACAACAGACGTTCCAGGCTTTGAAAAAAGTTGCAATATTTACCTTTTCATCCAGGTTTTATTACTTCCAGTATTTTTCTGGTTTGTCGAGTTGGTCAGCCCGCCTGTACTCCATCCATCTCCACTACACTTCACTTCTCCAACTCTCTCCTCTTCTCTTTTATTGACTGGTCAAACTGATCCAAAGAATATACATTTTTACCATTTCCAAGTGAAGAACATTGTTGTATTTTGCTTATAAGGATGTACATATGTCTGAATTTCTATGGATGTATATTGATGTGTGTGTCAGTGTGTGCCGGTCTAAGTATAGTGTGTATGTGTGTGTGTGTGTGTGTGTGTGTGTGTCTTTTGGAAAAAAAAAAAAGTGTTGCATCTTGCTGTGGAACATATAAGAAAAACAATTGTGACACATTGGTACACCTTAGAACACACACACACACACACACACACACACACACACACACACACGGATCAAATCTAGCCCGGGGTCCAGTAGTACAGACACAAGGGCCGTCCTGCTCACACAGACAGTTGTAGATACCACTTTTTTCACTCTTTTTTTCTTGTCAACAATCAAACAGACTCACCAAAAACCCTCTCGTTACACACAATTCCGCGACTTTATTAAAGCCTGAAATATTTCCGCTCTCTAAACTTTCTGCCCGGGGAAGGGAGGAGGAGGGAGGGAGGGAGGGTGTCTGTGGCTTTTTCCTGTGTTCCCGCCATTACTGTGGCGCAGGTGGGGTGCACAGATCTGTCTGTCTATATGGTTGCCATCACTGGGCTAATCTGGACATGAACACAGTAAATGGAAATATAACAAAGATGAGTATCGTCTATTGTCATACAGAGAGTGTAAAACTCCTTCCCCACACCGGAGACACACACACACACACACACGGTACATCCTGGTGGTGGTTGTTGACTGACATTCAAACTTCATAATTCCAAAGTGGGAAACAACGATGCTGGACCAGTGAAGCTCCTGCTGGCTGGACAACGATCATCGAGAGGGAAACACGAGCAGGTTATGTATGTACTACAGCCAGCAGCAGCACCAGGAGGAGGAGGTACGGTCGGCTCTAAGACAAACCTCGTTACCACCATCACACATAAGATTACTCGCTGGTACAGCCCTACACGGAGACAGTCATGGTTCAGCGACACAGCAAGTGGTTGAACAACGACGGCTGAGCAATAGGCTCGTCCCCGGAACACTTAGGGACCGACACAATCCTGGGCAGAAAATCTGGAAAACATGAGAGAGTAGCGCCATGTGTTAGCCAGGCCATTGCCAGAGACAGTAGTGGGATTGCTTTTTCTGGTGGCTGTTATTGTCTCTCGTGATTCAGAGAGTGTGGGAACCTTGCCGTGGGCGCAGACAGCGCCTTAAGCTGGGTCAAGGCAGAGGCAGGTGTTTTCCTCATGTATGGTACATGATATGGTTGTGATCAACGTCGACGACATGTGAACAACCAACCATCACGTCCAAGATGGTACATACAGACTACATGATGACATACAAATCTACTTGACGCTCGCCGTCATCCTCCGGAAGACAAATACATCTACTGCAGCTATAATCATTTTCTTATTTCTCCATCTCTTTTTAGCTTATAGATACAAGTGTGTGTGTGTGTGTGTGTGTGTGTGTGTGTGTGTGTGTGTGTGTGGACAGGTGGTCATGCGTCTATCCTCACGATACATGATCTTGAGCCCACATCTGAACTTCGTCTGTTGATTCCCATTATCATACCACCACTTGCCCCATACAGCACCTTCAATCGTGATATACTGCCCTGGTCTTACCCTCAGTTGAACCTCATGTAGTTCATCATGACCCATTCATGATCTGTTCTGTTGATCAGGAGAGAAGCGGGCAAACTTAATTATCACACAGAAAAAGGAATCAGAGAGTTACGCTTGTGCTGCCCCGTCTCTCATCCTGGTATATATGTACCATGTCTTAGCCTTATGTATGCACACATCTACACACCCCAGCTTACGCCAGGCACCCAGCAGCCCTAAAAGGGAGGATGAACAGCTGGGTTGGCCTACCTGGGCCCATGAGAATTGAGTTGTCATTATTTATGGGAAAACTTTTTGTTTACTCGTTGCCTTAAAAGAATGTTACAGTATGCATACAGGATACATATCCAGGCTTATACATGTATATACTATGTGGAAACCAATATAAAAACCTATGTACTTATGTATATTACATATATCTTTAATCGCACACCACATAACTTCCAACACATCTGTTAACACACACACACACATACTTGCTAATAAAATCGCATATCAAAAACGTACTGTGATAATTAGCGTTAAACATAATCATCCAAAATCGTAAACAATATGACGAATAGCAATAACATCCAATTATTGTTACGCAGTTACATTCCCTCGTTAGTGTTGACTCGTTTCCTGAAGTCTTCTGATGTTAATCAGATTTAATCACTTATTACATACATGTGTATCATACCTCACCAGCCGGCTGGAGGGACTGACTGAAAGCAAAGAAGAAATTGATTCAAGCTTAGAAATCCATGGTTTCATACAGAAACTGATCCATATGGACATAAACCTAAAAAGATACACAAAACAATATTCATGTATTTATCTATTATACTTAGTTGCTGTCTCCTGCGTTAGCGAAATAGCGTAAGGAAACAGAGGAAATAAATGGCACAACCCACCCACATACACATGTATATACATAAAAACCCACACACACACATACACATATTTATACATTTCAACCTATACATACATATACATACACAGACATATACATACATATACATACACAGACATATACATACATATACATACACAGACATATACATATATACACATGTATATAGCCATACTTGCTGCCTTCGTCCATTTCTGTCGCCACCCCACCACACATGAAATGGAAACCTCTACCCCCGCGCGCGCGAGGTAGCACTAGGAAAAGACAACAAAGGCCCGACACAACTTTCCATGGTTAATCCCAGACGCTTCACATGCCCTGGTTCATTCCATTGACAGCACGTCCACCCTGGTATACCACATCGTTCCAATTCACTCTATTTCTTGCACACCTTTCACCCTCCTGTAAGTTCAGGCCCCTATCGCTCAAAATCTTTTGCACTCCATCCTTCCACCACCAATATGGTCACCCACTTCTCGTTCCCTCCACCTCTGACACATATATCCTCCTTGTCAATCTTTCCTCACTCATTCTCCCCATGTGACCAAACCATGTCAAAACACCCTCTTCTGCTCTCTCTACCACACTGTTTTTACCATCACACCCTATTATGCTCTCTCCACCACACTTTTTACTATCACACATCTCTCTTACCCTTTCATTACTTACTCGATCAACCCACCTCACTCCACATACTGTCCTCAAACATTTCATTTCAAACACATCCACCCTCCTCCGCACAACCCTATCTGTAGCAACCATAAAACATTGTTGGAACCACTATTCCTTCAAACATACCCATTTTTGCTCTCCGAGATAACGTTCTCGCCTTCCACACATTCTTCAACGCTTCCAGAACCTTCGCCCCCTCCCCCACCCTGTGTTTCACTTCCGCTTCTATGGTTCCATCCGCTGCTAAATCCACCCCCAGATATCTAAAACACTTCACTTCCTCCAGATTTTCCCCACTCAAACTTACTTCCCAATTAAACTGTTCCTTAACCCTACTGAACCTAATAACCTTGCTCTTATTAACATTTACTCTCAACTTTCTTCTTTCTCTCATTTTACCAAACTCAGTCACCAATTTCTGCAGTTTCTCACCCGAATCAGCCACCGGCGCTGTATCATCAGCGAACAACAACTGACTCACTTCCCAAGCCCTCTCATCCACAACAGACTGCATACTTGTTCCTTTCTCCAAAACACTATGTTTGAAGGAATAGTGGTTCCAACAATGTTGTATGGTTGCGAGGCGTGGGCTATGGATAGAGTTGTGCGCAGGAGGATGGCTGTGCTGGAAATGAGATGTTTGAGGACAATGTGTGGTGTGAGGTGGTTTGATCGAGTAAGTAACGTAAGGGTAAGAGAGATGTGTGGAAATAAAAAGAGCGTGGTTGAGAGAGCAGAAGAGGGTGTTTTGAAATGGTTTGGGCACATGGAGAGAATGAGTGAGGAAAGATTGACCAAGAGGATATATGTGTCGGAGGTGGAGGGAACGAGGAGAAGAGGGAGACCAAATTGGAGGTGGAAAGATGGAGTGAAAAAGATTTTGTGTGATCGGGGCCTGAACATGCAGGAGGGTGAAAGGAGGGCAAGGAATAGAGTGAATTGGAGCGATGTGGTATACCGGGGTTGACGTGCTGTCAGTGGATTGAATCGGGGCATGTGAAGCGTCTGGGGTAAACCATGGATAGCTGTGTAGGTATGTATATTTGCGTGTGTGGACGTATGTATATACATGTGTATGGGGGTGGGTTGGGCCATTTCTTTCGTCTGTTTCCTTGCGCTACCTCGCAAACGCGGGAGACAGCGACAAAAAAAAAAAAAATATATATATATATATATATATATATATATATATATATATATATATATATATATATATATATATATATAAAGAACAAGAGAGACAGACATGAATTAGGATACCACACACGGAGGCATCTCAACCTATGAATAAAACCTACTGATGTGATCAGTCACCCCCTCTAACTTAAACTCCTGCTCCCTCCCCAGGGATCTCCAGACACTGTAGGAGACAGAGAGAGAGAGAGAGAGAGAGAGAGAGAGAGAGAGAGAGAGAGAGAGAGAGAGAGAGAGAGAGAGAGAGGGTGGGGCGTAGGGGGGTGTCCTGGGTACCTCCTCAGAAACAGATGACAACAGGTCAATGCACATGTCCATCCTGTGTGAAATTTCCCGCCAAATTTCTTTCCATGCTAACTTAAGTGACCACTTGAGCCATCGGGAAGGACGATTCAAGTCGGGGAGGAAGTGAGGAAAGATACATTGGGACTGGGTGCATTTAAAGCCCTAAGAATTGGTCCAATTTCGGTGCACCATGTTTCACGCTACTGTGACATCACTCGTTTCTTATGCATTTCATAGTATTCAACACCCGCCCGGAAAATCGCATCAGCCTTCCCAAGGCCAGAGCTATAAACATGCAAATGATCTTGGTCCCTCAGGGTGCTGCGCGGGGGTGGGGGATAGAACTCGCTGGGGGAGGTGCTGACTGGGGAGATGAATGGCTGGGGAGGTATGGGCTGGGGCAGATGCTGGCCGGGGAGCCAGACTGGGGGAGACTGATACTGCCAAGAGTCGGGGTCGTTTTGCTGGGGGCTGGACGGACACCTGAGGGCAGCTAACCAGATGAGGACGAAGGTCCAAGTGTGTGGGATGTGCGTTGATCAACACCTGAAGCTCCCCAAACTGGGAGATTCTTAGTATATGAATGTTATCCAAAACAGTTGTTCAGTGTCAGATATAAAGACAAAGTAACTGCTCTCATATAGTTATCTTCCTGATATTTCATAATAATGTTAATTTCTTAAGTTCTTAAAGTAATCCGGTAAATCAATAGATTCCTTTTCCTCCGAGATGAACGGACGATTCACAATAATCATCAATCGTTCAGCAAAATGTTGAAACAAGCGTCCCGACAGCTGGTCCATGACCTCTTCTAAACCTCATGAAACCTCCTTTGACCGCAGATGTGACCCTGAGACCATCACCGTCTGCCCTGCCACTCTGGGACCCTGATCGTCTGCCCTGCCACTCTGGGACCCTGATCGTCTCCCCTGCCACTCTGGGACCCTGATCGTCTCCCCTGCCACTCTGAGACCCTGATCGTCTCCCCTGCCACTCTGGGACCCTGATCGTCTGCCCGGCCACTCTGGGACCCTGATCGTCTCCCCTGCCGCCCTCGCTCTTTAACAAGATTACAGCAACTGAATAACATTGTAAGAAAAAGAACTGGAATGGAGAAGAAAACGGGGAGTGAAATGGCGAATGTATGGTTGTGATGATAAAGGTTGTCGATGAAGGAGAAAATGGTCAATTAGGAAAGAAGTGAGGAAAAAGAACGCAGGAAAGAAAAGAAAGACTGGAAAGAAGCGAGAGTGACAGTTCTGGAGGCCCCTCGGCCGGCATGTTCCCCCAGAGATAATGGGGTAAGAAGTGCAGCGTCATATGCACCAATAACCAGTTTTATTGTCGACCCTTCAATATGGAAGGATGGTGGTAACCGGCAACACACGCCCCTCGGAGCCGCGGCCCTGGTGAGAGGCTGGCTACCCTGACCCCATGACACTACGCCCTCCAGCCTTCAGGCGTAAGACCATATTTTCCTTGGCTGTAAACGTTGCGAGGGAGACTCGTATAATGTGTAAAGTTTAGGCTATAATATTTCCTACCAAGAGCCGACCACTTTATATATCAATAGCAGATGCAGCGTAGGCTGCTAAACTTGAGTTCGGGTTTAACTGCTTCCACCACGCCTGTTGCTGAAGTGAGTTACTGTAACTCCCACAAGGGCCAACCTCGTAGTATATCTGCTTGTACTATATTGGTGAATTTAAGGCTGTTAACAGCGACACGTTAATCAATGATTAGGTTACGGTTCGTAGACTGTTATCAACGCTAGCGCATGCTTACACCTGCCATAGCTGTATGAAGTCAGCTGAAGGTCTATCAGACTCCAAAGACATATATATATATATATAAAATCCCCCCCCCCCCCCCCACACATCCTTGACCGCCTTTTTCCGCCTTGGCAAGGTAGCGCCTGGAACAGACAGGAAAGCCTCTTTTTTCTCTCTCACAAGCAACACTTCTTCCCACTACGCACTACTCTTTCTCATCTGCCCACCTCACACCTTCCTCGTGCCACATGGATCTCTCGCGCATGCCATCACCGCTTCCCTAAACACCTCCCATTCCTAATTCACTCCCCTTCCTTCAGATACTTTCACCTTTTGCTATTCTACACTCAATCTCTCTTGATATTTCTTCACACAAGTCTCCTTTCCAAGCTCGCTTACTCTCACCATTCTCTTCTCCCGACTTCATTTTCTTTTTTCCGTAAACCTATATAAATCTTCACCCTCGCCTCCACACGATAGTGACAAGACATCCCACCAGCTGTCCCTCTCAACACATTTTCATCCAAAACTCTCTCTTTTACAAGTCTATCAATCAATATGTATTACAATAATACCCAATGATCATCTATCCTTCTTCAATACGTATACATGCCTATGTACATTTTAAACCAGTTATTCCCATTATCATTCCTTTTTCAGCACACAAATCCACAAGCTCTTCACCATTTCCATTCACAATACTGAGTACTCCATGCCCCAACATTATACCCTAAACTGCCACATTACTCATCTTCGCAGTCAAATCACCCATCACTCATACCCAGCCTCTTACGTCAAAACTGTTAAAACACTCTTTCAGCTCCTAAAACACTTACTTGCTTCACATGATCTTTCTTCTCATGGCCTGATGCATAAACACAAATAATAACTCACCTATCGTCATCCACTATCAGTTTTACCCACATCAATCTAGAATTCACTTTCTTACAATCTATCACACACTCCCACAGCTCCTGCTTCAGGAGCAGCGCTACTCCTTCCTTAGCTCTTGTCGTCTCACCAACTCCTGACTTTATTCCTAAGACATTGCCACACCATTCTACCCCTTTACCCTTGAGCTTCGTTTCACTCAAGAGCCAGAACATCCAGGTTTCTTTCCTCAAGCATATTACCTATCTCTCCTCTCTTCTCATCCAGGTTATATCCACACACATTTATATAACCCAGCCTAAGCCTTCGAGTAGGATGAGCCCTCCCGCTTGGCTCCTTCTCCTGTTCCGTCTTTCAGAAACTGAAATACAAGAAAAGGAGTGGGGGGGAGGGGGTTCAAGTTCCCGCTCCAGCCCTTATAGTCGCCTTCTACGAAACGCAGGGAACATATAGGTAGAATTCTTTCTCCCCTACAACATATATAGTCTTTGTTTTATGTATATAGTACTAATTTTCGCTAGATAAGCCCTCAGCATTCGGTAACCATCAACAATAACGCCCGTTATTTCTTTCTTTCTTTCATACCATTTGCCATTTCCCGCGATAGCGAGGTAGCGTTAAGAACAGAGGACTGGGCCCTTGAGGGAATATCCTCACCTGGCCCCCTTCTCTGTTCCTTCTTTTGGAAAATTAAAAAAAAAAGAGAGAGAGGGGGGACTTACAGCTCCCCGCTCCCTTCCCTTTTAGTCGCCTTCTACGACACGCAGGGAATACGTGGAAAGTATTCTTTCTCCCCTATCCCCAGGGATATATATATATATATATATATATATATATATATATATATATATATATATATATATATATATATATATATATATATTCATACTATTCGCTATTTCCCGCGATAGCGAGGTAGCGTTAAGAACAGAGGAGTGGGCCTTTGAGGGAATATCCTCACCTGGCCCTCTTCTCTGTTCCTTCTTTTGGAAAAAAAAAAAAAAAGAAAAAAAAATGAAACACGAAAATGAAACACGAAAAGTTCCCAAGTGCACTTTCGTGTAATAATCACATCATCAGGGGAGACACAAGAGAGAAATATAATAGTCAGTTGATATACATCGAAGAGACGTAGCTAGGACGCCATTTGGACAATCACATGTTCACCAAATGGCGTCCTAGCTTCGTCTCTTCAATGTATATCAAATGACTATTATATTTCTTGTGTCTCCCCTGATGATGTGATTATTACACGAAAGTACACTTGGGAACTTTTCGTGTTTCATTTTCCTCGTGGACCCATAGGAATATCTTGATCACGCGCAAAATTGTGATCTTTTCCAATATATATATATATATATATATATATATATATATATATATATATATACATATTCCTATGAATCCACGGGGAAATGAAACATGATAAGTGCCCAAGTGCACTTTCGAGTGATAATCACATCATCAGGGGATGAAATCAGATTCCCTTTTTATCTTTGTTCCATGTTCTTAGTACTGTCACAGACAACATATGACATAGAAAGCCAGAGATCAAGGATTAAACACTGGAAGCTGAATCTCTGTCTTCAGATATGACATCCCTCAAGAGCAGCAACGATCAGATTTCTTGAGCGCCGACTTAAATACCTAACAACTGCTAAGTCAATACGTTTAGAATAATGCATGGGCCGATTTGAATGCCCCTTGTTGCCTATCACTTTTTCGCTCGAATCACTCTATTTTTCCGCCAGAGTGTACCTTAATCATCTCTTTTATTTCAAAGGTAATATTTTGGGCTCTTGCTGCCCATATATGACTGCCTATGTGTCTGTGGGGCTCTTTACCCTCTTGTCCTCCCTCATTCTGCAATCTTATTCTAAAGCAGACCATCACCTAAACTCTCTCTCTCTCTCTCTCTCTCTCTCTCTCTCTCTCTCTCTCTCTCTCTCTCTCTCTCTCTCTCTCATTAGGCCCGCTTTTGATGTGGTCGCCAGTGCAGGTTATGACTGATTGCCAAATCAACATCAACCAAAAAGAACAGTAGCAGCAAAAACGTTATCACTATCATCCTAGTCATCATGAGCAACATCAGCCCAACCATTATCACGATGATTAGGACCAGCAGCAGCAATTTTATGAGAAATCACAACCATCATTAAGACTATCATCATTACTACCATTACTAATATAATTTTCGTCGGTCACTTTCATCCTTATCATTACTGTCATCACCACCACCAACGTCATCATGAATAGCATCATTAGGATTTTCTTGGCATCATTTTTCTTACCATTATATGTAAGGATCATTTATACATAAGAATGTATATTTGAGGAGGTTGAAAGGTCAGTAATTCTGTCACGTCATTCCCTGAAGACTATGAAAAGAGTTGGGTGGCGAGGGATGGGTAGCCTAGCCGGGGCCTTACAAATTAATTTCCCAGCCGCATTCCTCGCTCGCTTGGCCTTAAAATCTTCCTCAATTTTCTTAACTGACGGTAACTTGTTTACCCTGTCGACCTTGGCCAGCCTGGGGCCAGGAACCAAGGTCTCCTGGACTCCCTCTCCTCTTCATTATCCTTCTCTGGCTTTTCTTCTGTTTTATCCGATTATCATATACTGTTTAAGGGACTTACCTTTGGTGTGATGTACCCTTTAGTTGGTGGTGATTTGAATGAGTTGCCACATGAATCAATGAAGTAGATACAAGTAATGAGATTACTCCACAACCCTCTTTAACATAACCATTCTCGGGAGGCGCTCATTTTTAAGGTCATATTGGCATTAAAGGTGACCCAAGGCCGAAGAGCTGCTCTGTATAGTGATGTTATAGACTGGTCTATGCTGGCAAGGTGTAGGATCCTCCCATGGCGTACTGCAGGGATGCTTCAGGTCGCACACAGCTTTTTGCCAACACGAGCAACACCATGCTATGGGTAACCTAGGTTATGCTAGAGTAAGTTGTTAGGTCACTAAAGTTAACATAGGCTGCCAGATTACGTAATGCCTAAGGGCAGGATAGGTTAGGTTTGGTAACAAGGTTCATTCAGGTTTAGCCATGTTAATGTTTATAGTAAAAATAGTGGTGAACTACTTTAGGAAAGATCTGATTGGATGAAATTAGATTACTTAATGGATCAAGTAAGTGTACGTGCAAGTGAAAAATTATAGGAGTGTTTCCATTTTCAAATTTACCATGAAAGTCTGATTGCTGGGCTCAATGCCCAGGCCCAGCCACTCAGCCAGGGGACACTGCAATAAGATTAAGTCTATCGCAGAGAGATGAATTTTTCGAAAGCTCTTGCTATGTCCTGTATGGTAAATGGATATATGGTGGATAAACTGGCCACGATATGAAAACCAGATTAATTTTCAAAAATGCATATCAACTCAGAAAAAAATGCTTTGATTATTATGTAAAATATTACATATAATCGTCATTCTGGAACAATGGCTCTGAAATACTATCATGCAAGTCTATTGCTGACACAATACAAACGAGTTTACTCGTCACTTTCCTCTCTCTGAAACGAAGTTCCAGATATTTTCCTTCATAAACAAAGACATCAATTGATAACCCAAGATGCGACTAATGAACCAAAGCCTACATCAATCAGTGTAGCAAACGTCCAGAAAATGGCACATGTACCACCAACACATCAAGATGTCTAAATATTCTTAAGAGTAAATAAAAAAAGATCAAATCGGACAACTTAATCAATATCAACCATTTCCATGATGGCTACCACGAATTTATACCCAGTAAAGGCACACACACTCAACACCACTCCATTACACACATATCAATGACAATCTCATGCAAGGAAACAGAATATATATCTTTTTTATTACTCTCCTAAGGCATATAATAATATAAAAAAAAAATACTAGAAAAAGTAGCGAAACAAAACAAAATGTTAAAAGTTAGATCAAGAAATTTCTATTACATATAAAAACAGTGATAGTAATGAACCAGTGCCAGGTGTACCACCATCAATGCTAGTTATAATACTGATATCAGATATAGTCAGTGTGAGGGAAAAGATACTATAGTCACAGGCAGTAAGATTATAGCATCAGAGGAAGATAAAGAGGACATGCAAAAGGACACACAATTAATTAATGGGCAATAGAAAACCCAAAAACGTTCACTGAAGATAATTGACAAATTATGGAATGCTGGAAATATGACAATGAAACCAAACAAAGGACCAATAATGAAGGAGATAATAATTGAGAAAAACGTTTGAAGTGTCATCACACAGGAGAAATTTGAATACAAAAAGAATGTTAAGACAATACTGCTAGGCCAATAATGATGTAATGATTAGAACTATATCAACATGGGCCAATAATAATGAGAACTATATCAAGAGAGGTAAACTGCGGATTCAGTGCATCAAAAAGAAAAAAAACTTTGCTATGAGGATTAAGAATTGGTAACACCTGCACTACCATAAAAGGCTCAAACTACAAGCTTTATTTAATCACATGGGTGACAGTAAATACAAGACCAAAAACCAAACGTATTGGAATTAAGAGCAGAGGCGTATCTAGGGGAAATCGCGCCTATGGCAAGCACTGAAATTGCGCCCCTGGCTTGATTAAAAATGTACATACAGTGGATATATACAAAGTATATAGTGTTATTATAAACTATTGAAGAGTTAGGCCAAATCTTAATTCATATAAATTCTTAAAGACTTGAAATTAAAGACTTATTTGATAAAAATTGTAACGTAGAAGCAGTAATGAAACTGATAGTAGCAAAATATTACTATAATTGAAAAGTAGGCGAGTTTCTTTTTTATCTCACAAAACCTAACCGTTAAGAATGTCAATGGGGTAGCATATGTCAAAAAACAAACCTTTTGAGTGCCCCCCCCCCCCCTTCAAGTGGCGCCAAGGGCACCTTCCGTACCTGCCATACCCTAGATACGCCACTGATTGAGATCCTGAAATATGGCTAGAAACAAATTGATTGCATCTACAAATATTACATCTAGAAATATACGGAAAAATTATCGACCATAATTCCATGAATGCCAGACAGGAAAGATGGAAAGGCTATTCGGTGTTTTTCCCAGTGAGATAGACAGCAGTAAATACCGAAACCTGCGATAGAGATTTAGACGCATTGCTCAGGGAAGTACCATATCAACTAAAAAATGAGGATTACATAATGGGTGTAGCGGTGGCAAGAAGGAAACAGCATAACAAATCTCGTCGATAGTATGTATTCTCTCTCTCTCTCTCTCTCTCTCTCTCTCTCTCTCTCTCTCTCTCTCTCTCTCTCTCTCTCTCTCTCTCTCTCCAGTTTAGGAAAACATATGCTAATTCGATGAACAACATTACTTTTTAAAGATTTACATATACGTAAAGAATGGAAAACTCCACTCATAAACACAAAGCAAAATGAACTTTATACACCATATAATGAGAGGTACACGTACACATGAGTAGCCATACTTCCCTAAGCGGCTGGTGTCTAAAACCTTCCCATTGTAGCTGCAGCACAGCATCTGTCTCACTCACCCTCGTATTGTACACATACTCCAATAGTGGTTTGGTCTAACAGTATATTGGAAAGCATCTCTGTCAACATTTTCATGTTTGAAATCTAGCTTAAAACTTGAGAGCTACAGTAATGATTTCAAAATTGGAGATCATATCAGTTACATAGTGCGCCAGGAAAAGGTGTTAGTTTGCCTGTCTTCTATTGAACAAGCTACAGAGACAAAGAATGAAATACATCTAGTTAGTACAGGGCAAAATATATTCAAGTGATCTACGGTTATAAAAGTGCATTCAAATCACTTAATGTTTCCCTGCATACCAGCAAAGCAACACTTTGATACAGGGCCCCCTCTTCATCCCATCCACTATAACCATTTTCTTATTTACAAATTAGAAAACTTCATTCTTGAAACGGATACAAAAGCAAAAATACATTTTCTTGGCATTAAACTACAAAGATAACAATACACATTATTTCCCTATCAATAAAAAATACATAAAAAGAATGCAATGGCAGAACCTACATCATTTCAAAGAAACACTCATGAAAAGTAGAACATATAAAGTGATTCATAATCAACAATATATCTTCAGTGCCGTATACGGCAAAATATATTTCAATATTCAAGTAAGGAAAGCAGTAAGCATCAATAACTAAGTGCATGCTGTGATACTGCATCTAAGACTTTATCTTATGAATATGAGCTGAATAATATTTCTTTATGTATTCAATCAGTAAAAGAGGCCAGCAGTATTGAGCATCATTTGGGGGTTATTCGAAACTTTGTCATTTTGTCTTTATAATCATGACGCTGGTTCGTCTTAAATGAGAATCATTAAATATTCTCGTCCTGTGAACTAGAGATGTTCATGCAATCATATATATATATATATATATATATATATATATATATATATATATATATATATATATATATATATATGTAGGGTATACGTTGATATTTGGGACGTGCATTGTGCATTACAGAGTATAAAAGCATGCTTACATTCCGATATAAGATGTGAGGAGAGAACAGTATTCCACACATAATTAGGCACCTAACATGGCAAGGGATTCGAGCAAATGACTTCATGATTAAGAGATTTCTCTTCTGTTGTGTTGGGGGTTAAGGGGGATAAACAGCGACAGAGGACGCAAAGTATTCTTTGAGCAAGAATAACCTAAAGCTGGAGCGTTACTAGTTACAATACAGGCCTTTATAGCCTATATTGCTGCGGTGACACAGCGATTATTTATCTGTAAGTTACCATCGCTGTAACATACCGAACTAATATCTAGATTCACTTTCAGGTTCAAAAGTTTATTCTCGAGAGTAGACTCCATCCACAATTCGGTGAGGTATGTGCACTACAATATTACCAGTTACTGTAACTGACAAGACATTTGTAGGAAAAAATTTACAACGTTCCCTAAATATCATCTCCGACTTAACCTCATTAACATATTTCAAAACTTTCACAGCGTTACTGATCGTAACATCTCTCACTCAAAGTCTAAACAATGTTACATTTATGAAACAGGTAACGTGGTTTACTTTCTTTACAGATCTTCTGATGTTTTACTTAACATCCTTTCACACTTACAGTGTATGGGGGAAGTTTTTCAACTCATGGGACCTCATGTCTAACTTTCTTTATATAGTACAACTTCTAAAATTTATATATGCAGTCTGCATTAAGTCTTCATTACGATAAGGGTAAGATGTTCTAAACTTGTATGCGTATTAACTCCATGAGCTGTCATTGGGCAAAAGTAGAGGCGTGAACACACACCTCCGAAATCAAAGGTTCTCATTGGTTAATCCTTCTCTTAGCTGATGATGTCGTGATAACTTTCGAATTGTATGACGGATTTCAAAGTAACGCAATTCTCTATAACGAAAACACTGGATACATAAAATACGTCCCAGTGAAGCTGAAGGTATATGTTTAAATACTACGAAAAAGTGAAAAGGCAACAACCAGCGTCGGCTGATTTAGAAATACGGAATTAATATGGAGAGAAAATGATAATGATTCAAAATGTGTTATGAAGTCTTTAGGAAAGTACGGTAACTTTTTACAAAAGAATTTTGCGGCTATGTCATTTCACAATTTTGCATTTGGTGGATAATGATACACGACATGTAGAGATATCCCCACATTTCTACGGAATACTGAGTCACTCGCTCAGCCAGCCGGTCGAGTTAGTTGTTGCCACTTGCCGGGTCCATCTAAAGGGAGTTGTCTTTGACTGCTGACCAACAAAAATCAACATGAGTTCTAAGGTTAGTGTTACAGTCCAAATTCTAAATGTTATCAGTCTGTGATACAGTCTGTTCATATGATACAGAATTACGGAATGGTATATAGTGCACAACTAGTATTTGATAGGCTGAGTGTGATGCTTACTTTATTGTTGTAATCTTATATTCTCATTCTTATAGAGCTATCATACGAATAAACATGTTTAGCCAGTAAATGCGTTAAATACTTGGCACCGTGTGACATGGGAATATTAATCAAGGTCGTCCATCGCTAGGAGGTAGGTTCGCGGGTATGACCTTGGAACCTCTTCCCTCAAGACTGATGATGGCAGGAAATTTCCATGTCTGTTACCATGGGATGTCTCGACAAATGCAAATGGAACCTTTTATTTATATGTATTTTTTACTGCGGTGATAATGACTAATATTGGTTTACATGCAGTTGTATATTAACACCGGTTGTAAAATGTTTACCAATATTAAGACAAATATCTTGAAGCCTAACAGGACATATAAGATATGACCTAAGTTAAGAAAACGTGAAAATTCATCCTCTCCTTACGGCAACCACCAATGATCCTTCTCCCACCCATCACCAGTACTCCCAACCTCACCATCACCCCTTCCAGTGTGCAAATTTGCACATAACTGAATTTGCTCTGCCAAGTGCCAGTACCTCATCCTATTAGAAATGTGCAGCATCCTTTTATGCTAGTCCCTGCACTCGATTTGATAGTAGCAAACATCAAATATATTCCATGAGCCATGATCCACGGCTATCTGAGAACGAAGGCGACAAGCTGGCACATTTTAAAGACTAAGTTTTTCACTTCCTCTAAAATTCATAGAGACTTTCCCTTGACTTATTTTTCCTTTTCACAGACCTCTATATAAAGGTTCGGTCTTGATGTGGACTTTTGTCCATGACTGAGGCCTCCAATTTAAAAAAGAAAATAGTTTGCATGCCGAATGCGCCACTGAAGCATTCAAGTATACTTTTCATGGAGCTTCTTCTTAGAAGGGAATTTTGTGCTAAGAAGCCTAACCCTGCTGTGTCCTTAGAGAAACCTCCTAATTCTGTTAGCAGCCGGATTCACTTGATTATGCCCTTTCTCCCACATAATGAACTGTAAAAATCTGCATATCTGGTAGATTACTTCATGAGAACTGATAAGTGAGCCGCTTGATAGTGAAAACTACTTGAAAATGCCAATAAAGCTTCACTGTTTTTAGTGCATTAAAAGGAATATTTAGACATGCAATCTCACTTCTGAAATGTCGATTTTAGTTTCGCTCGATAATATGAATTTATATGACAGTCGCCGGCATTCTCCAGTGTAACAATTTACTACACGACGAAGCAAAAGTACTCAGAACGTTGATCCACAATAGATAGCATTCACGTAATCGCCTTGGGCTCTGGTTAATAAGCTTTTACGTTTCTTAGCATGACCTTTAGACTCGCTGTGCTATGTTAATCGACGATTCTCTCTCTCTCTCTCTCTCTCTCTCTCTCTCTCTCTCTCTCTCTCTCTCTCTCTCTCTCTCTCTCTCTCTCTCTCTCTCCATACGTTCTTCAAAATTCAAATAGAACAGAAAATGTGGAGTTACTAGAGTGCACGTTTCAACAACACTGTCTCTCAGAATTACCATTATACCATCATATTTGGTTGTTACATCGATATGAACACTCCCTTAGTCGCCTTGAATGTCACATGATCCTAATTAGATTTGCTGAGAGACAACATGTGATAGTTTCATCTGAAAGTTTCAACCCGCGATATCTACAAGCAAAATAGCTCTGATATCGGATCACATTTGGCACACACACACACACACACACACACACATACACACATACACACACACACATACACACACACTTGACATACTGTCATTAACTAAATATAGTATTATTTGACGAAGGGATAATTATTCAAGGCAGAAACGATTTTAGATAATGAAATCATATCAATTAATCGTCAATAACACCGTTGCACCCATAGCTATGTCTGTATGGAATGGTAGATTACGTTATTTTCATTGGGTTGGTATTACCTTGCTTTTCATATTGATTTATGGCCATACAAATACCTACCCCAGGAAACTAATGTAACTTCACTTACATAAAAGATGGACGCAGCTGGAACAGAGCTTTGCTAATTATAACGAATCCATTATATGATTATCAGTTAGTAATATTTAATTCGCTGTCCATATAAAGTATTGGTTTACGAGACAAAAGGAATTGGGCTACCTTCGCTTAGCCTGGGGAGGCCAGATGGCAGTACCGTCGACCGCCGCCGCATTGTGTACATTCTGAGGTTGCAACAGAGGAGGCTGCCTACGTCAGGGAAACCATGGTCTTCACCTCGTACATTACACGATTAGTTTGTATGAAAAATATTTACATAGTTTCTTATTGTGTTCATGTAAGGTAAAGGACACTATCGGTGTTTATATATATATATATATATATATATATATATATATATATATATATATATATATATATATATATATATACAATAATCGATTTCCCGCGTTTTTTTTTAATATATACCGGCTCGAGAAGCTTACAACTGTTAATCCTCAAAGTGGGGAAGAGCTTTGAGACAAGCAAAATCTGGAGTTCACTAAGATGATACATCAATGCCAGAAACTTGGCCCCTACGTCACAAACCATCTAATCTAACCTAACAGCAATATTTAGAGATCACAGCGATAGTGTCTTCTAAACTATGCAATAATCCCTTTAATGAATCTGACTGAATTTTAGGGCAATTCCTTGGAGACATAAACATCAGTCTATTTTTAAGCACTGATTTTCACCATAAATTGTATAACTAAAACAAAAGTATTTTGTATGAGAATATGATTACCTAAACCTTTTTTTCTTTCCTAAAGCTATGCCATGTACTGAAACTGATTGCATAGCTTTGGTTAGATAAGGTTCTTTGGTTTGTATTCATATTACACTTGACAAAATCACTGGTCGCATCAGAGGACTCTATTCTGCCACTGTGCAAATTACACTATGAAGGTAAGATTTTATAGAAGCTTCACCCAGCAGTATTTTCTTCATTCTTTTAAATTATGTGCTGAGAATACAATTATGGACTTATCTGACTTCATGTGATTTTTTTTCATAAATGTATTTTATATGTTAGAGGAGCATGAGTACTCTAAAAGCTAAAAAAAAAAAAATTCACTTCACTGAATCACATTTACTTAACCCACTCGTACTTTCTTTAGACAATGAGAGATCTTGTAATTTTCAGACAACAAAACTGCCTACATATCTTTGCTATACAACGAAACCCCCTGTGACTTACAACTAAAGGGAAAGATCTTGTAATTTTCAGTTTCTTATATCTATTTTCCCAAGGCGAATGAGATTATGCCATCGTTTTAGAAAAACTATGAATATATTTAGAATACAATATTCATCCTACAGGAAGATTAGTGTTTGTTCTGTATTTCAAAATTGAAAATAGTTTGGTTTCATATTGAGACATCAAATAATTTTGTTTCATAATTTAAACAAATTTCATCATTCATATACCAATAGATTGATAGTCATCAGACTTCATGCTATGTGTTCTCTCTTTACATATATATTTGATCAAACTAAGAGCTATTTTCTTGGATATCTTCTAACTCAGTATGCTTTGGTAACTCTTGGCTTCCCCATTTTTAATCTTGCTGATCCAGGTTCAGTTAATGAGACTGAAAATGCATTGAGATCTGAAAAATTTGAGGAGAAAAACCACAGGTGATGGATTTGGTGATAAGCATGGTGCTTAGCTGTAATAGTGTCTTAACTATCAAGAGCAGCAGGAAAAGATTTGCCTTTTCAAGAGTGATGATTAAAATGACAGAATGTGAGTAAGAATACACTTTATTTCAAGCTAATTGTTAGAATGGTATGGTAGCTTACCAGATGTGAGGTGATCTGAAATTGCTTTAAGATGGAGGCCAATTACAAATAGAAATAGTATTCATGAGCCTTCAGATGCTGGAGAATAGTAGATAGTAAAAGTAGGGTAAAAGAAAAAGAGTAGGGCTAATTTGCTTACTCAACAATATGACATCCTTATCAGGAGAGCCTGATATTCCTATTATTAATCTTGCATCATTTGAAGCCCCTGACAAGGTGACTCCCATCCCCCTCCAGAGCACTTTTGTACTCAAACAAAACCTCACACTCTTAGCTAACCAAAACCTTCAAGCAGCACTTGGTACCATCCCCTTTGCTACGATCTGTAATAGTTTTATATGTAAGTTATGACATCCTTTAATGTTTTCCCTTTTTACCCACAGCCAGTTTTGTACTCCTACTTCCGCAGCTCCTGCTCCTGGAGAGTCAGAATTGGTAAGTCCCTTGTCCATTTTGATTCTGCATAATTATTCTCTAACTGCACCCCATGAATTACCAGATAATTTTTTCATTGTATGTAATACTCTTCAGATCCTCAGACCCAATTTTTTTGCTTTCCAATGACCTTAATTTTTTCCCTTGACCTTTCTTTTCATGTGAACTAAATCCCTCATTATGTGCTGAGAGAGACATGTGCAGATAGCCATCCCTTTGATGAGAGTTTCCAGAGGGAAAGGGCATGGGATATACAGATAGAGAGATGTGCTGGTGTGTTTACCTGATTTAGCTTTCCCATTCCAAAAATAACCTTTGTCGGCTGACTGTTATCACTTCTGTACTTTCTAGTTCCTTACTTATTCCTCCTTTGGCCTGTCAAGCTCAACTCAAACATGTTTTTCATATTTTTTTAGTAAGATTTATGATTCTCTTCTCTTGGTTATCCAAGACATGTTTACATGTACACTTCTTGATTAGTCTCTGGCCATAAGTACCTTAACTTTTAATAAGCTTTCTTAATGTGAAGTACCTTTAACAGAACTTTCATTTAGCCATTCAGATTTGCCAAGCTATCACTTTGGGTGTCTGTCTCTTAGTCATTCTCTGCCAAACTGTTTCTTTACCTTTTTGCATATTATCCTTCCTTATTTCAAATCCCTGTAAAATGCAAATGTTTATCAGATTCAGGGTTTCTTTATCATCAACAAAGAGTATAAACATGAGAAATCAGTGATATTCAACAGAGTCCTTTTTTTTCCAGTTCTGGCATACAAGGAAGTTGACTATGATTACAAGCCAATTCATCTCCTTAAACAAGAACAGGTGTGTTAAACTCTGCATTGTCTGTAGCAAACCTTTAGTGGGCAAAAGAATGCTACTTCAGGGCTTAGTTTAAGTTTTCAAAAGTTTCTGTGATACTACCTTTGTCTTTATACAACAGAATAATTGGTGTTTTCATCTAACAATGATCAAGTGAAAGTGCTAATTGACTGCCTTTCTGTGATGCCATTCCTTTGTTTAGTTAATAGGGTACATAACCCCAAGCCTGGGTAATCTGAATGTTAGAGCCTTCTGAAATTGGACATTTTGAGAATCTATTAATGTCTGGGCTCTGTTTGGGTTGTAAAAGATAAAGAAGACACTCTGGGTTATATACTTTTTGTCTGAGTTGTTGCATCAAGATAGATTACTACATGGGTAAGGTGACTGGCTGTAGAACAAAACACAATTCCATTTGGGTGAAATACTCCTTCACTGATCATCTGTTCATATGACTAACATAAACACTCAAAAAAGTATTCATTTGATATGGTGCATGATTCTCTTCCCAAACCCAGAATATATCCCAGATTTGAATATTGAACACCAAATATTTCATATTTGGGAGGATGTTCTTCAACACTATTTTTCTTTATATATTCAGTAGAGATTGCTAGATTTCCTTATGGAATTTCACAACTGTCAGTCTTTAATCTTAAAGGATTTCATAACTGTCAGTCTTAACCTCAAATGAGATAGTAATTGCCTCTCTTTCCCAACATGAAGTAACAATTACTATTTCTTTCCTGAGATACATTGATGGTCAATCCTTCCCCTTCATAAACTAAATGACATGCTTCCCTTAAAATAATTTAAGATTTGACTGTCCTTTTCAGTATATGAATTCATGATTTTCAGATACTGTCAGGATGAGATAATATAATAATACTTCTTTGAGGAATAATTACAAATGGCTTTTCACCCGAATGTTGTTTGCCATAAAATGTGGGAAAGAATAAAGAATGATAGCAATAGCTTCTTCTTTCCCACCACTACAAGTGTATCCTGGTTATTATTTCATCACCCCCTATGCCTGTCTGTTTGTCAATTGACACATTCTTCCATTCAATTTAGTACAATAACTCAAAAATGTACTTCCAATTTATACATTACCCATGAAGAGGTAACGAAAGTCAGATTTTTTGGTATGTAATTGCATACATTTGCATATTAATAAGAGGGAAAAATTTAGCAAGTGCTATAACTCAAGAATGATGAATGATAGAAAGTTCAAAGGTGAACATATGTGTGCAGTAAACAAAGACAGATGTCATGGCATGTAATTTTATAAGTTACTGGGCTCCACTAATTTTTCCCTTATATTCAACTTTTGGCAGGACATTAAGCAACACATGGCGATCATTTAAACGATTTCAGTATGTTATTAGCTACATATTCTATCCCTAGTTTAATTATTAATTCCTAGGCTGTTTGTAAAGTCAGATGATAAACGTTATTTCTCCTCAGGTGAGTGATGAGTACAAGAAGCTGAATCCAATGGGCCAGGTGCCAGCGTTAATCATCAACAATAACACAATGACACAGTCGGTGAGTTGTTACTTTTTGTTTTAAAGGGGAATATAACTTGCCCCTGTGAAGGAGAAGGGTCGGAAACCCAGGGCAGTGATGTACTATTGGGTTGAATACAAGCAGTTTTTTTTTTTTCATGTATAAGGAAATATTGGACAAGAGGGCTGTATTGCCAGTATTCAACTTTGCTATGTTTCTACTATATATATTGACTCTGTCTTTCCAGATAAGCATCATGGAATATCTAGAGGAAGCCTACCCTCAGAAACCAATGCTACCAAAGGACTTCTTCCTTAGGGCAAAGGTAAAGCTTGTCCTACTTTTATTTCTATAACATTCACTGTCTCTCAGTATACTCATTATTATAAACAGGAAAAAAAATGAGAAAGTTTGCAGTTATGTCATTCTTTACCACAAATCACCTTCTGCCATCCACTCTTAGGTAGTGCAAATATTCTACATGCTTTGAATTTGTGTTAACTTTCCTTAGCATCTGTTGCCCTATTCACTTCAGTGATGTATCTCAGTTAATACATACACACACATGCACACACACTTCCTACCCCAGGAGTCCCTTCTATTCTTGAGGCTCCTGCAGCATTCAGTAAGCTGGCAACATCCATTGGCTGGGACAGAGCAGGGCTTTGAGTAGGAAGTAATTAGTGTATTCTTTATGGTATATATATATTTTTATTATTATTATTATTATACTTTGTCGCTGTCTCCCATGTTAGCGAGGTATTGCAAGGAAACAGATGAAAGAATGGCCCTACCCACCTACATACACATGTATATACATACACATCCACACACGCACATATACATGATTATACATCTCAATGTATACATATATATACACACACAGACATACATATATACACATGTACATAATTCATACTGTCTGCCCTTATTCATTCCTGTCGCCACCCCGCCACAGATGAAACGACAATCCCCCTTCCCCTGCATGTATGCGAGGTAGCGCTAGGAAAAGACGACAGAGGCCACATTCGTTCACACTCATTCTCTAGCTGTCATGTATAATGCACCGAAACCACAGCTCCCTTTCCACATCCAGGCCCCACAAAACTTTCCATGGTTTACCCCAGACGCTTCACATGCCCTGGTTCAATCCATTGACAGCACGTCAACCCTGGTATACCACATCATTCCAATTCACTCTATTCCTTGCATGCCTTTCATCCTCCTGCATGTTCAGGCCCCAATCACTCAAAATCTTTTTCACTCCATCTCTCCACCTCCAATTTGGTCTCCCACTTCTCGTTCCCTCCACCTCTGCACACATGTCCTCTTTGTCAATCTTTCCTCACTCATTCTCTCTATGTGACCAAACTATTTCAAAACACCCTCTTCTGCTCTCTGAACCACTCTTTTTATTACCACACATCTCTCTTACCCTTTCATTACTTACTCGACCAAACTACTTCACACCGCATATTGTCCTCAAACATCTCAATTCCAACACATCCACCCTCCTTCGCACAACCCTAGCTAATAGCCCACGCCTTACAACAATATAACATTGTCGGAACCACTATTCCTTCAGAAATATCCATTTTTGCTTTCCAAGATAATGTTCTCGCCTTCCACACATTCTTCAGTGCTCCCAGAACCTTTGCCCACTCCCTCATCCTGTGACTCTTTTCCACTTCCATGGTTCCATCCGCTGTTATATCCACTCTCAGATATCTAAAACACTTCACTTTCTCCAGTTTTTCTCCATTCAAACTTACCTCCCAATTGACTTGTCCCTCAACTCTACTGTACCTGATAAGCTTGCTTTTTATTCACATTTACTATCAGCTTTCTTCTTTCACACCTTTTACCAAACTCAGTCACCAGCTTCTTCAGTTTCTAACCCAAATCATCCACCAGCACTGTATCATTAGCGAACAACAACTGACTCACTTCCCAAGCCCTCTCATTCACAACAGACTGCATACTTGCCCCTCTCTCAAAAACTCTTGCATTCACCTCCCTAACAACCCCATCCATAAACAAATTAAACAACCATGGAGACATCATGCACCCCTGACACAAACTGACATTCACTGGGAACCAATCACTTTCCTTTCTTCCTATTCGTATACAAGCCTTACATCCTCGATGCTTCTAGCAACTTGCCTCCTTCGCCATATAATCTTAACTTCCACAGAGCATCTCTATCAACTCTATCATATGCCTTCTCCAGATCCATAAATGCTACATACAAATCCATCTGTTTTTCTAAGTATTTCTCACATACATTCTTCAAAGCAAACACCTGATCCACGCATCCTCTACCACTTCTGAAATCACACTGCTCTTCCCCAATCTGATGCTCTGTAAATGCCTTCACCCTCTCAATCAATACCCTCCCATATAATTTCCCAGGAATACTCAACAAACTTATACCTCTGTAATCTGAACACTCACCTTTATCCCCTCTGCCTTTGTACAATGGTACCATGCATGCATTCCACCAATCCTCAGGCACTTCACCATGAACCATACATACATTGAATATCCTCACCAGCCAGTCAACAAAACAGTCACCCCCTTTTTTAATAAATTCCACAGCAATACCATCCAAAGCCGCCACCTTGCCAGCTTTCATCTTCTGCAAAGCTTCCACTACCTCTGTTTACCAAACCATTCTCCCTGACCCTCTCACTTTGCACACCACCTCAACCAAAACACTCTATATCTGCCACTCTATCATCTTACACATTCAGCAAACCTTCAAAATACTCACTCCATCTCCTTCTCACATCACCACTACTTGTTATTACCTCCTCATTTGCCTCCTTAACCTATGTTCCCATTTGTTCTCTTGTCTTACGCTCTTTATTTACCTCCTTCCAAAACATCTTTTTATCCTCCTTAAAATTTAACGATACTCTCTCACCCCTACTCTCATTCACCCTCTTTTTCACCTCTTGCACCTTTCTCTTGACCTGCTGCCACTTTCTTTTATACATCTACCAGTCATTTGCAATATTTCCCTGCAGAAATCTTCCAAATGCTTCTCCCTTCTCTTTCACTAGTAATCGTCCTTCAGTATTTTTATCAAGCTATTCACTTTCACTTCATTCCTATGGGTGTAGTACATACATCTGTTGACATTGTTATTATTATTATTATTGTTATTGTCAATACTATTATTATTTTACACTCTCCATTGTCCGAGACCCTCAGGGCTCTAATAGTACTAGTTAAGTGAATTTTCCTTGTCAAAGAAAGAATAAAAAGTGAATTTAGGATAATACAGAAAAATCATAAAAACAAAATAAGAAAATAATGCATTGGCTTACACTGAAATGTATACTGTACTCACCCACCTGGTCTTCAGGTCTCCGTTTGTAGACTACTTGTAGTATTACACTAGCTACTGCACCACAGCAGTACACCACATTCTTTTCTATAAGTATTACAGTAACTACTGCACCACAGCAGTACACCACATTCTTTTCTATAAGTATTACAGTAACTACTGCACTACAGCAGTACACCACATTCTTTTCTATTGTGTTATACTGCACACGTATTTTTATTTTCATTCACTTTAAAAGCATAAGGCACGTAAAACATTGTACTACTAGTAACCACACTTCACATTACTGTTCTGTATGATCCACTTAAATTGACAGATTGACAAAAATACTTTTCATATTATTATATACATATGTCCATTACTGTACACAAATTTTCTCTTTTGGTCAGATTCATAAAATTAACTGCCATCTTTCAAGCAGTAAATTCTTAACTGCATAGGCATATATAAAGGTTGCAAAATTCAAATAATTCACTCCCTTTAAAATAGCATTACAAGATGCCATAGGCAGCCTGGGGATATGGGACATTTAAGACCTTTAGAGGTTTGTGGAGGCTCTATTAAGGTCTTGGGAAGCTTATAAATCAAATAGCTTTTCAGATGAAGTATTTTTTACATTTTTCTAAATTTTTCATCAAGTCAGTACCTGTGAGAGATACTTCCTCCATATATACAAATTTTCTAAAATGAATGATCAAGGAATGTTTATTTTCTGTATTTGCTATTAATCAACATCACTGAATATACACTTGGTCATGATAAAAAAAATTATGTCAGTCAAAAGAGGAACTTAAATCACAAAATGCAATGTAATGCAAATCCACTGAAGAAAAAACACTTTAATTTTATGGGCTAATGCCTTAATGCAGTGGTATGCTGCAACTGATTTCCATCTATGTCATCCAGGTCATTGCTCTCAGCAAATGGTGTAGTGTTGGGCTCCATTGTATGTGAAAGAGCTGGGAATCACTGATATAGGGCTGAGCCCTAATGTGGGGCTCAACCTCCCAGGTTTAGGGCGGACACATCAGATTGCGTAATGATTTACATTATCATTGGACATTATGTGTGTATTCTTGAAAAGGTTTTGAATATCTTTTTTTTTTAGGAAACGTGAGTATATAAGGTGCTCTTACTCAGCATGTGGGATGTGTAACCTGAATACCATTTAGAAAATTTAATTTCACATCAGATTAACGCCATGTAACTTGTAGAGTGTTGTCATTAGATAGTTCATTGACACCAGCACCATATCCAGGTAACCGCGGGAAAACGTCAAACTTGTCATCCATCCTCATCCACTTTTCTATTTAACTATCCTCTAAGTCAGCAATAGGATTATTTGGATGAGCAGGTTGTAAAACACTAATGAATCAAAATGTCGGTTAGGCCTACTTGTTAACAAAACCTTCGGTTTCTTCCTGGTCACACTAGGAATCCGGTAACACATCAGTCAACCTGATTACTCGACGCATGACGTAGTGTGACGTCATACATAATCCACCTTAATACTTCATTTTTTTTTCTGAACATTAATCTTGCCACAGTCAGAGTTCAGTAGATACCAAAGAATGTCTCGTTTATGGATACGCCTCACATTAGTGGGTATGATAAATAACACTGGAGAAGGGGCTAGATATATTATAAAGAAGTTCCCGAGATTAATTCAGCTTCAGGGGATATGCGCTACAATTATCCAGAGGAATTACTGTGAAGTCTTCAAGCATACTAGTCTTTCTGAATTCTGACTTGACCTCACGCACGAAATAGTGATACAAGCATTCACGGAAAATAACTTTATTCATCTAACCATTACCTTGCGCTTTGTAGTGTCCAGAGAAATGGGTAACACCTTTAAAGGATAAAGTCCACCATGCAATACTAAGGGCTTCAGCTTGTGGAGTCTTGCCGTAGCTTATTCGTTCCTGTTTTTCTTAAATTCTGACTTATTCTTTTCATCACAACCTGCCACCGTTGACATCCGCATTCCACGTAATAACAGCCCAACTGAATCAGGTATTAATCCTTGTCTGTCGACAAGTCCTGCATGTGAGAAGGAACACGTTTGTAAGAGTACCTGTCCTGCTAACCATTACTCACTGGCTACAGTGAAAACAAGTGCCATGATTTTTCTTGCGTTTTGTTAGGCTAGCCCAAGAAAAAGTTACACTTCTCTTCACATCCCATCTTCTCGTATTACTGCTTACATTTACAGTTAAGTAGATGGTCGGTGATACACGTTCATCAGGTTGCATAGGGATCATCGTTCTTTTACTGGTTCCTTGCTGGCATCAACATGAGTGACTTTCAAAAGTTTAGTTTTCTGTTGCCTGCAGCCATAAATTGTGAATAACCCGATCCCGAAGCCCGTCGTTAATCTGTTACGAGGTTTACTCCTGTTCAGATACCTTTGTCAGTCTGATGTAAAGACAGGACAGATAGCTTTCTCCCCTCCCGCCTCAAATGGTAAGTGGGGACTACTATCATGGGAGTCATGGCGATGGATGAAAACCAGCAACAAATAGTAATTTATTGAAAGAAATCAAAATTTTCTTCCAGTGTGCCAACGTCATCCTCTTTAACAACATATATAAGCAACGTTGCTATTCCGTTGGTAAATTATCTGATGCTTACTAGAACAAACTAATTTCAACGCTATACTGTACTAGTGGCACAATATATGTTGGGTCATTTTTGTGCACATCATTTGCTGTTCAAAATATTTGTTTTGCAATGAAAATCATGATTTAAATGACGCTTACCCTCCATCGAAACCACAACCTTGGTGTCCTATATAAGCATTACATACTTCAAGACTGAGGGCGACTTATAAGTTTGCTTGGACAGTAATGAAAAGCTGAAATGTTTCGTAATATAACATTTCGTCAAAGCGCAGTTTTTTCAGTTATTCGAATGTCTCAAAATACAGCTGTTGTTCAGAGGTTTCTCTTGAGACCAGCGATTAATTTTGGATGAAAAGATTATTACTGCCTTCTTACACCTAATACCAGGTCCTCCCATGTCTCCCCCCCCCCCAACTCACACTCTCACACACACACACACAGTATGCCCTAAGTACCACGAACGTTAGCTCACTTTTATTTTGCATTTTTTTTTTTATACTTTGTCGCTGTCTCCCGCGTTTGCGAGGTAGCGCAAGGAAACAGACGAAAGAAATGGCCCCCCCCCCCATACACATGTACATACACACGTCCACACACGCAAATATACATACCTACACAGCTTTCCATGGTTTACCCCAGACGCTTCACATGCCTTGCTTCAAATCCACTGACAGCACGTCAACCCCTGTATACCACATGACTCCAATTCACTCTATTTCTTGCCCTCCTTTCACCCTCCTGCATGTTCAGGCCCCGATCACACAAAATCTTTTTCACTCCATCTTTCCACCTCCAATTTGGTCTCCCTCTTCTCCTCGTTCCCTCCACCTCCGACACATATATCCTCTTGGTCAATCTCTCCTCACTCATTCTCTCCATGTGCCCAAACCATTTCAAAACACCCTCTTCTGCTCTCTCAACCACGCTCTTTTTATTTCCACACATCTCTCTTACCCTTACGTTACTTACTCGATCAAATATTGCATATAGGGTGCAATATTTTGCTTTTAGGAGTATTTCTTTCATTTCATATTGTAACAATAAAGGTTTTGCTTATTTATGAGTGTCGTAAATAACTATTAGCAATTAAATGGTGTTTCGGTTTTTCATCCTGACGAGGAAAATATTTAATGATGCCATATTTCTGGGTTTTCTGGTTGTCATTGATAAACTTCTTACTATTATTATTATTATTATTATTATTATTATTATTATTATTAAATTCTAAAACCCTTTTCTCTGTGTCCCTCATGCAATTATTGTAGAAATAACATTTTGCCATGCACGCTGTCAAAGAAGTAATAGATTATCTGGCATTATGTTAATTACTATTAAAATTTTGTGTTCTTTGAAGTTACAAGTTTTTGAAATATTTTTCTGTGGTGAAGGTGCGCGAGGTTTGTGAAGTGATAGGCTCAGGCATCCAGCCCCTGCAGAACCTTTCCGTGCTTCAGAGTTATGGCGACAAGAAGATGGAAAGGGGACACTTCTACATTAACAATGGTTTCATTGGTAAGCATCTCTTAGTGCAAGTAATATCTTGACAACAGAAGTGTACGGCTTTGGTAAGTGGAAGAAATCGTATGGTTATCAGCGATAGTTTAAAAAATGGAAAGTAAATCTTGCGGGGCATTACAGCTTGGAAATCAATTTCAGTTTTACCGATGTTAAAGGTTTGCGTCAGAAACTGGTAGATGATTATGCTGTAAGTTTCATATTTCACCATTAAATGTTCCCATTATCTGTACTTCTTTTTTATATATATTAAACGGCCTCTCCCGTATGTATCAAAACCAGAGCCTAGCTCGTATTGCCAAGTCCCACAGATTAGTCCTTGGTTTACGTTGACTATATGCTAGTTCAGTCCATGATCAGTACATGGCCCCTCATGTACCATCTCAGTCCCGCCCAATTCATTCTGCCATTATGGCCCTTGCACAGCTCTCATCCTCCTGAACGTTAAGGTCCTGATACCCTTATGCCATCATTCCTGATACCCTTATGCCATCTCCACTCCATCTTTCCATGTCTTTTTCAGTCTCCTTCCCTTCACTCCCACCCATTCCTTTCTAGGTGTCCATGATTAAAAAGAACAGTTAGAGGATGAATGTTTTGGAAATTAAATGCTTAACGATAAAAGTTGGTTTCAGAAGTGGTAGAGGATGTGTGGATCAGGTGTTTGCTTTGAAGAATGTATGTGAGAAATACTTAGAAAAGCAAATGGATTTGTATGTAGCATTTATGGATCTGGAGAAGGCATATGATAGAGTTGATAGAGATGCTCTGTGGAAGGTATTAAGAATATATGGTGTGGGAGGAAAGTTGTTAGAAGCAGTGAAAAGTTTTTATCGAGGATGTAAGGCATGTGTACGTGTAGGAAGAGAGGAAAGTGATTGGTTCTCAGTGAATGTAGGTTTGCGGCAGGGATGTGTGATGTCTCCATGGTTGTTTAATTTGTTTATGGATGGGGTTGTAAGGGAGGTAAATGCAAGAGTCCTGGAAAGAGGGGCAAGTATGAAGTCTGTTGGGGATGAGAGAGCTTGGGAAGTGAGTCAGTTGTTGTTCGCTGATGATACAGCGCTGGTGGCTGATTCATGTGAGAAACTGCAGAAGCTGGTGACTGAGTTTGGTAAAGTGTGTGGAAGAAGAAAGTTGAGAGTAAATGTGAATAAGAGCAAGGTTATTAGGTACAGTAGGGGTGAGGGTCAAGTCAATTGGGAGGTGAGTTTGAATGGAGAAAAACTGGAGGAAGTGAAGTGTTTTAGATATCTGGGAGTGGATCTGTCAGCGGATGGAACCATGGAAGCGGAAGTGGATCATAGGGTGGGGGAGGGGGCGAAAATTTTGGGAGCCTTGAAAAATGTGTGGAAGTCGAGAACATTATCTCGGAAAGCAAAAATGGGTATGTTTGAGGGAATAGTGGTTCCAACAATGTTGTATGGTTGCGAGGCGTGGGCTATGGATAGAGATGTGCGCAGGAGGATGGATGTGCTGGAAATGAGATGTTTGAGGACAATGTGTGGTGTGAGGTGGTTTGATCGAGTAAGTAACGTAAGGGTGAGAGAGATGTGTGGAAATAAAAAGAGCGTGGTTGAGAGAGCAGAAGAGGGTGTTTTGAAATGGTTTGGGCACATGGAGAGAATGAGTGAGGAGAGATTGACCAAGAGGATATATGTGTCGGAGGTGGAGGGAACGAGGAGAAGAGGGAGACCAAATTGGAGGTGGAAAGATGGAGTGAAAAAGATTTTGTGTGATCGGGGCCTGAACATGCAGGAGGGTGAAAGGAGGGCAAGAAATAGAGTGAATTGGAGTCATGTGGTATACAGGGGTTGACGTGATGTCAGTGGATTGAAGCAAGGCATGTGAAGCGTCTGGGGTAAACCATGGAAAGCTGTGTAGGTATGTATATTTGCGTGTGTGGACGAGTGTATGTACATGTGTATGGGGGGGGGGTTGGGCCATTTCTTTCGTCTGTTTCCTTGCGCTACCTCGCAAACGCGGGAGACAGCGACAAAGTATAAAAAAAAAAAAAAAAAAAAAAAAAAATGATATGATAGTGTAAAAGGTCTGATAGTAATTAGAAGAGAACTTATGAGAGAGTTAAAGAGGTTGTGCTTGAAAGGGTTTGTATGTATCGAGAGGATGAGTGAGGAGAGGCAGATTTAAGGGGTATACATGTAAAAGGTCTGATAGTAATTAGAAGAGAACTTATGAGAGAGTTAAAGAGGTTGTGCTTGAAAGGGTTTGTATGTATCGAGAGGATGAGTGAGGAGAGGCAGATTTAAGGGGTATACATGTTGGAAGTTGAGGGAACAGGGAGAGAGGGGAAATAGAGGAGGTGGGAAGATGGAATGATGATGCTGTGAGTGACCTGGGACTAAATATGCGGGAAAGTGTGAGGAATGCATGGGTTAAGGCAAATTGGAGTGATTTGGTATTCAAGTGGTGACATGCTGTTTCTGGCCAGAACTAGGGCAAATGAAGCAGTCGGGGAAACCACAGAAAGGTCTACAGTACTTAGCATTTTGCTGGGGAGGCTTTGGTCTCAATGCAAATAAATGAAAGCCATTCTTTTGAAGAAGTTTTAGGAGCATCTGTGCAAATAGTTTGTTATTAGTAACAGATTTTTCTGATCCCTTCATTATCTCTTTAGCCTTTTCTCATATTTCCATTTACTTTTTATGGCTGCTTCCATTTATTATTGCATGTCAATCTTACTTTATTTCTTTGTTTACCGTTAGGTATTTTATTATCTTATTCAGATATATGTCTGTGTCATCAAGTTTTCATTTTTTAGCCTTAGAACAGTTGCTAGCAGGATGTGCTGGAAAGTATTCAGTTGGTGATGAAGTGACTCTGGCTGACTGCTGCCTTGTTCCCCAGGTCTATAATGCTAACAGGTGAGGCTTATGTTTCTGATATTATGGCCAAAACTGATGATTATGGTCATTTTTCTTTGTGTAGCTAGCTAGGCTTGCTTTTGATAGTTCTGCAGTAATGATAGATAATGACCAGTAAATATAAATGGCATGTCAAAAATTATGTTTTTTGTTCCTTGATCATGTTAAGGGATGTTACTGTACTCTGCTTGCATGTGGTTCTGCTGCAAGTGAAAAGTCACCACTGAGGCTATCATCAGAAGTGGATGAATATGGATGGACCACAGTCTCATCAAGGAACTTATTCCAAACTAGTCCATCATTTCTCAAGCACAGCCTTGAAACTCCAAGATCCCCCTAAATGAAAGCCTTAATGCTTAGTAGTAGTCATAAAGCTCATCTTATGCAAATAATTTTGAACAGTGTTTCACATGACTTTACAGAAAGCTCTTCTTTATGCTATACTGAATAGAGCACAGGAGCCATATTGCTTAAAGAAAAACATTTATGGGAAATGTCATTGCATCCTTCCATAAAAAGGACTTGACAAAAAGATAAGGAATGCATTGGAAACAGCCCATTTTGCCATTAAAAGAAATGATAACACTCATGGAGACTACTTCACCAGGACTAAAATGGTTCACTGATGATAGTTCCTAACATGCTGGATGACAGTTTAACCATCCTCTGGACTAACTTGCACAGGGCACTGCCAGTCTCATATGTCATTGGTCTCATCAGAAGTCCTTGCTAATGAACCTTTGGTAGTGATAACTAAAGCAGACAATGGTGGGGGTGTTATTGTAATGTACAATAACGTAATGAGGCCTTTTTTTTTCAATAATTGGTTTTCAAAAGAAAAGATGAAACAAAATGTGTACTTGTTTATAAGCTTGATGTTTCCCTGATGTGTTTTTTCTCCATATAAAAGACTCTTAAAACTTGTTTCTTCATCAAATAATTATTTCCATAAACTCTCCATTAAAACTGATTTTTATATATGGTACTTAGTAAATCTGCTGAAAATAGTGCTGGCATAGGTATATCAAGTAATCACATACACTGGTTTTCAGATTCAAAGTTGATATGACACAGTTTCCCATTATCACTCGTGTTCATGAAGCTCTTGTGAACTTGGAGGCTTTCAAGGCAGCCCACCCCTCCAACCAACCAGATTGTCCTGAAGATCTCAAGTAACTCACACATGAGCCAAATGTTTTGAAAATGTCCAGAGATTCTGGGACAATTGTTAATATAAGTAAGTGATGAATTATAGGTTATATTGATAAAAACTGATTTTGTCCCTGAAAATGATAATTATAATGTTTTCCTTAAAGCTTTGTATGGCATAAGAATAGTGTAATGTTCCTCATGGAACTTTGGTATTACTTTAGTTATTTTAGGCAAGACTGTGTGTTTTTGTAGCCTGAACCATTGACACTGCGCATGGTATCCAGACCTCTTTGAATTCAAATAGTGACCAGTATGATTTTGTCAAAATAGCTTTTTGAGAAACTGTTTTAGACTGTGATATTTACCAGCTAATACAGTACCTATATAGATCAGAGATTGAATTATGAAGAGAATAAAAAAGATTTGAATTATTTTCCTTACTTCTTAGATAAATAAATTTGTAAAGATAATTTTTTATAATCCTTCACAGTTATTGATAGAAATTATTTACCCATTCACTGTTATTTATTAGTGTATTGAATTTACCTAAACACAATTATCAGTTAATGTAAAGAAAACAACCATTTACAGTAATCCATTTGATAGGTGTTCTTGGATGCCTTTTGTATGTGTTAACTGTGAGCAAGAAGTCAGCCTAGAGGTAGCTGCATCATAATCAGCGGATGGGGCGTAAAGCATCTTCAGGAATCTTCCTGCCCCAAAGAAACCCACTTCCCCTGTTTCTTTGAATGTGGCATCAAAGCTACTGCAGCTCCATGAAAGGAGTCCCTGGGTCTATTACTGTTCACAAAGAATTCATTTATTTACTCAAGAGTAATGATTACCAACTTGGAAAGGTGATTGAACATTTTATATTCTAATGGTGAAGTTATAGTACAGATCTTTGAAGGCTGTTCTCATTACTTATGAAAGCAGATAAATTCACCAAAGGAAGTAATGGCAACTTGTTCAAACTACAAATGTTTTCTGGAAATATATTTTGGCTCTCTATCATTTTATAAATCAAGAACAAACCTATCACATGTCCACATTTCTTACAGTTTGCTCATCCTCCATATTCAATCTTTGATATATTTTTCCATGAATTGGTGTTATGGCATACCTAGTCATTCTACTCCATGTTCCAGACATGAGAATCTCTTATTTCAGATAAAAGGATTTCTTCAATCACAAGGTATGCTTATGAATTGTGCAGGTCTGATAGAAGAAATGTAAAGGGATTGTGTAATTTTTTCAGCAACATTATTAAGATCATGTTATCTTCTGTTGGCCAGTGGAGGCCTTCCACAGATAAACAGATTTTCAGGAACACTAAGGTTTCCTCTTTGAATTGAACAAAGTTTGGGCATATTGTCAGCATCACTGTCAAGATCATGTTGTCTTCTGTTGGCTTATTGACATCACCCCTTAACTACAATGTGGGCCTTGTCAGCCCCCAACAGAAATCTTCTCATATTGTACCTTATGCACTCACTCACCAGTTTCTGTTCTGTCTACAGTCATTATTTAATTTCCAGTTTAATAGGATGGATCAGGTACATACATTCTCATCAACATCACACCCACATCCTCAACCCATGCCTAGAATGTTAAAGATGGACCTTGACACTCATAAAAATGCTGCTTAAGTTTTCACTTGACTCACTAAGTTGAATTGTAAAATGAGAGCAGTATCAAAGTTCATACTAATTCTGTACATGAAATGCTTCCAATGCATCCAGTATCCACTCATTCCTCTAGTGTCTTCATGACAAATAGGCTTAACACTAATCATTTCTCCCACTACATCTATCTTTCTCATCTGCTGTCTTACTCTCCCCCTTGTATTGTATCTAATACTGTATTGTTATGTATCTTCTTTACCAAAGGATCATTTGCCATACATTCTCTCTAAACATATCCTGAAAGACAAATTCATATGCCATTTGAATGACTTTCTCACACCTTCACCCATCATTCTATCCCTAAATTCCAGTTTTATTAAACAAGTTACTCATCTCTGCTCATATTTTTACATATCTTGGATAACATTTTGGTTTCGCAGACGTACTTCAGCAATGGAAAAAGTATTTCAACATGCAAACTCATTGTGCATTTGATGCTTAAATTTCTTCTTTCTTAGTAATTCTTGTTCTCAGTATTAGTACTGTAAGTGTATTCCATGTAAATAATTTACAGATCACTGACTTGGAAACATGGCAATAGAGTTTGTTTCTGATACAAGTAAGATTTATTAATCCTTACGGTATTAAGTATTCATGTTCAAATATTAACATGCTAGGGACTACCACTGCTAATAAGGATAAGTGATTATTTACACCTAAAGCCCAAATAATCAAGCAGCCAACCCTTCATTCAATAGCCATATAAGAAGTAAGTGTGTCTGGGCTTGGAATTATTTTGAACACTTGAGGAAGATGTTGAAGATTAATTGATTGGTGGTTAAAACTTGACGTTGACGGCGTTAATGACCCTGGGCCTAAGGCCAAATAACCAACCAATATTTTAGTTCAAGCGTCATTCATGCAGCGAGGTGTGTGTGGTCTTAGAATAATTTTAATTGCCTAAAGCCCAAACCAAACAACCCTACATTAGTATAGTCACCAGGTACATATGTAACTAAATTACAGAAGCTGCTCAATAGATTAAGTAGTTTAATGGTATGTTTTATGATTTGGTTATAAAGTTTAGCCGTTTTTAATGCATTATACAAGCTATTTACTAAACCCAAGGACTCAGCAATACAAGAGATGTAAAAAGTTAATGGGTGCTGTGGGTAGTACTCATTGCTAACAGATCTAACATTTTCTTCCCAATCTCTACAGGTCAGTGTTTGGTGCAGGCTCTCTCTTTCTGTTGAAAGTTGATAATTTTCTCAAATGTCAGCCTTGTAGGAAGACACTAGACAGGATCAGGGTGGTGGTAACCATCCTCAGTGTGTGGATGACGTGGTGGTGCAGATTACGATCTTGTCAGCGCGCACCTCTCTGATGGCTTGTGATCCTGAAGATAAGCATGCAAGCTTCTCTTAGAGTGCCTGTGCCCCCCCCTTCCCCACCTCCCTAATTGACGTTGGACCAGCTCGACCCTCCCTGGACGGTGAATCAGCCCCCACCCCTCCCTGAAGGAGGGTGGACCAACCAACACAGCTCCCTGCAGGACGCTAGGTCAGCTCCCCTTCCCTGGATGGTGAACCAGCCCCCACCCCTCCCTGGAGGAGAGTGAACCAACCACCACACTTCCCTGCAGAACGGTAGACCAGCCCCCACCTCCCCCTGCTGGAATGTAGACTAGCCCCCATCTTTTCTTAAAGGAGGCTGTACTAGCCCCCACCCCTCCCTGGTGGACAGATCAACCCCCACCCATCACTGCTGGACGGGAAATTAGCCCCTACTCCCTGCTGGACGGGAGATCAGTCTCCACCCCTCCCTGCTGGACAGTAGACTAGCTCCTGCCCCCCCCCCCCTCCTGCAGGACAGTAGACCAGACCCCACGCCTCCCTGCCTAACGAGTACCAGCCCCAACCCCTCTCTGCAGGAGGGTGGACCAGCCCCTACCCTACTCTGCTGGATGATGGACCAGCCCCCTCCCAGCCTGAAGGTGGATCAGTGATCGTATTGGCACTCTCCATGACCCGTGAGGTGAGGTGTCATGGAACGGTGGTAGGTGGTCGTGAGAACGATATAGACGAAGGGGTACTTATGTGTGTGTGTTGCGTGAGGCCTGGAGCTTTACGGTCAGGACGCCCGCATGACACTCGCATGTCAAAACTCACTTTCCCTATTTATATGATATTTATCAGTCTTTCCAATTTGATGAACCTGGAGATGAATCTTTGTATACCAACTGTGTTATGTGGCCACGTGGTGAAGGGCTGCTGCCTAACCGCCTCTTCCCAGTGAACATATGTAGGACGACATCCAGAGGATCACTGCCGCTGGTGAGGTCTCGACATGGCTCCACCAGCCAGTCCCCAGGCCCGCACCTACCCCGCCCTTACTGCCTCTGTAACGACTATGTTACATGATCATAACTGCTGACGTAAGACAACTGTTGCCCCAGCTGTCGTCCCTCACCCCTACTGTCACTGTAGGCCATGTTGAGATCTTGCAACTATATATATATATATATATATATATATATATATATATATATATATATATATATATATATATATGATATTTGTTACCAGCAGGTGGTCCTTGACCACCATCATCCCTCACTATCTATGCTACCATCAGCAAGGCCTCCCGAGCGCCGCTATAGCGCCACCCGCGTCACACAGTCGGTCCCTTACCAGTACCACGCCAACCCTCGCCTTCGTCGAGTGCTTCCCTATCTGGTCCAGCATGGTGGCTGCTTGCTTGGCCAGGGGCCTTCCTCTTACTGCTGTTTATGGAGACCGATGGGCGCCGCGTGCGTATGCCGTTGAAGAGTTTGAGACCCAGATAGACTGAGTAAACCCTGGATGATGCTATGAGTAAGTCTTCATCCCGACAGAGGTGAGTGTGGACGACATATGGAGTACGAGATGACAAAGTATAGTGAGCACGAGAACGTGGTCAGGTGCTTTGTTCTCTGTTTATGGCATAGACACTGCAGGAACGCGATCATCGTAGAACACAGCTGCAGCAGTGATGACAGGAACTGCTGGGACACGAACGCTCCAGAACTTACAGCTGCAGATGTGATGACGGGCTGAAGATAATGTCGAACAAATTAATACTTGAGGAAATAAGTCTAACCTGGTAGTTGCGACTATGACAAACATTGTCCATTTGTCTTTCCAGTTACATAATGACAGCCGTGACACAAGCAGTAATTAGAAAATTATTGATGAACAGAATACAAGTGTGAGATTCATAAGTACACGGATATTAAACGTATCGAACGAGTGAAAATAAGTGTTGTGTTCGTCGTGACCGTTAGACCGGCCGTTGGACCGCTTTGTTGTGTATGTGAGGCTGGACCAGCTCCCGGAGCACAACAGTTACGTAAGGTCATTCCTTTCACAGGTCATTATCATGACGCAAACGTTTTTGTCATGATGATGAGGAAAGTTTTATCAAGTTGAGATTGGAACATAGCCAGGAACGCTGGGAGACCGATAAGTGGCTGTCTTTTCATCTCGAGGTGGCCAGACACCCTACTCAGGGTTCGAATCCGACCCGTGGTGTATGTACATATATCTTTGTCTATCGACATATTTGTCACACCATCGGACCCGCGATATGTTAAAGTCCATGCTTCCCCCATCGAGTTCAGGTCGGGCAATTGTTTGGCACTGCAGCGGCGCGCCGCTTGCAAAGCTTTGCTGATGGTGGTATAGAGTTCAGTTGAGAATGGGTAAGTACAAGTTGAGCAATGTATGAGAACAGTCGCCACACCAGGTTTCCCTCGAGGATGACCCAGTCAACTGCCCTGATAAGACAGATCCGCTGGCTCGACCTCATTATTGTCTTTGGTAGGCTGACCTGGTGAATTAACCAGGTGGTAATTTTTCTTGGTTAATCCTGTGGCTTTACCAGATGGATTAAGAAGATAGATTGAAGTAGCGGATTGACCTAAAAAGATAACCGTATTGGTCAAGACCCTACATCTTGGGATGACCCGATGTATGACCTTCCAGAGAACACTGGTGAACCTCTAGATCGACCACCATTACTTTGGACAGATACTGCCACAAGCCAGAGTGATAGCGGCAGATACCATGGGGAATTGTGGGGGTTGTTTCACCTTCCCGTATGTTGCCTCGTGGAGCCCCTATGGTGAGCTGATCTCTCCTGTGGGCCTGATGTATTACTTGTTTGTATACACACAGGGCTGGGCCCCACATCCCACCCTACCTCTAATATTTACATCATATAGATTTCTGAATTTTTAGCACCACTTTTATTCATTGTTTACCTTACACTTAAGCCCTCCCTGATTTACTTGACACTCGTTATATTTATCACGACTTATCCTTTTTCCAGGAGTAGGCACATTGAGGGTTTCCCTCCTCTTCGTATCTCAAGTTTGGTACTATTTCTTTGAATTTTTTTTAATGTTAGCTGAGACGGCACGGACAAATGAAGTCCTACTCGAGGCCATCTCAAATTATATATATATATATATATATATGTTTATGTATTTTATTTTGCTTTGTCGCTGTCTCCCTCGTCAGCGAGGTAGCGCAAGGAAACAGACGAAAGAATGGCGCAACCCACCCACATACACATGTATATACATACATACCCACATATGCATACCTATACATTTCAACGTATACATACACAGACATATACATATATACACTTGTACATATTCATACTTGCTGCCCTCATGCATTCCGTCGCCTCCCCGCCACACATGAAATGGCATCCCCCTGCGCCCGCATGCGAGGTAACGCTAGGAAAAGACAACAAAGGCCACATTCGTTCACACTCAGTCTCTAGCTATCATGTGTAATGTACCGAAACCACAGCTCCATCTCCACATCCAAGCCCCATAAAACTTTCCATGGTTTACCCCAGACGCTTCACATGCCATGCCCTGGTTCAATCCTTTGACAGCACGTCGACCCCGGTATATTATATATATATATATATATATATATATATATATACACACACATTAGTAGCCTGAGCCAGGTACCCATTTTATCGACCAATCTTTAGGGGTGGATGAACGTGTGGGTTGACTACGAACCGACTGTCGCAACCAGGATACGAATAGGGGCGATCGGGGCCCTTGAATGCGTCACGAGCAGGAACGATAACCTTTACACCACAGAGGTGCACACGACTACTGTTCAAATGTGTGTATTTAAACATGCGTAAATGAGCAGTGTACCTTGATCCAGGAGAGCCACAACACTAAGTGAAAGGATAAGGAAACTAGAGGTCGGTTACCTGACGACTCTGGTGTGACATGCGCAGAGTGGACTGCTGTAGGATGTGGCAGTGGCTGGGTCACGCGCGGAGCCCATCCTTCCCCGCCCACTACACACACACACACACACCACGACATTCTGGGTCTTCTGACGTGAGTGCGTTAATGATTTACTTTAAGCTAAAGCTTGAGGGTGATTTTGTTTTCGTTACCGGTTCTTGAAGTAACCCGTAACGTAAGGGTGAGAGTGGGAGGCATTCCAGGCTAACCTAGTTTGTACAGGAACTCGCCAGACACAGCGCATGCTAGAACAATCAGCACGATCTTACCTGCGTTCTTAAGACAGCGATATTGATATAGACATCAGGAACCTTTTTCAACTGGCAACGGTTTACAAAACGAGCAGTCTTTCATCAAAATAAACATTAAGACAGGTCCAGATACAACCTAGAAATTGCATGTTGTGAGAATAGTCATTTAATTTAAGGGTTAACGGACGGACAAGATAATACTTTTTTATCATTATTGTTCCATATTGTAAGGGACAGTAACTGAATCGTCATTTGTTTGAATCCGTGACTCTGACCCTGACACTTTTAAGGGGACACTGGGGAATAATATTAGAGTTACGACCGGGAGTGTCGCAAAGTGAAGGCGAAAGTCGAAGTATTATAACTGCTCTCTTTACTGTTAGCACTTGGTTTTGTTCTTATAATTATCATCATCATCATTATGCATCAATTGTAATCCCTGAGTCCATGGAAGTATTCCCTGATTATCATAGGAAAATTATTGGACTCGCCGCTCATCATTGCGTCATATCTTCGTCTTTGTACTTTTTCTAGTTACTAATCTTCGCCTTCTTCCCTTCTACCTCCTGCACGTAATCTTTGTTCTCCTGCCGGTAGGACTGGACATAGAAGACATGCTTACGCCAGTCTGGAATGCTCCTCATGGACACTGATCTTGCAGTAAATGGAAAAGTCCACTTCAGCGTATAAACGTTTTTCTTGAGGTGCTTTACAGTCAGCACGATAACCCCCCCACCCCCTCCGCAAAAAAAAAAAAAAAAAAAAGATACCTCCTTTACAGTAGTAATTGTACTGGATATTGTACACCTACAAAGAAACAGGACAGTCAGAGGGTACAAGGTGTGCGTGTAATAAATATATTGCTTACACAGTAGGCTTATGATGACTGGGTTACATTCATAGTGAATTACATGCACTTATAGGGACATGACACATTTACAGTAAATCTAGACAACTTTCAATACAAATCACATTATTAAGTGACTGGGAAGCATTCATAGGGAAAGACAGTACATAAACTCCATGAACTTCATTGTAATTACTGAAGGTCGCCACATATATTGCGTAATATGATGATATATGATGATACTTCATAATGATGGTCCTGGATTTACTTTGATTCCAAAATAGTAACACTTTTTTTCAGTTACATCAAAGACGAAAACGGGCAACATCACAGTGTCAACCGTGAGCTATTGAATAAGGAATGATGGCCAAGAAGGCGGAGGCAGTGGTGCCCCTGACCACTACTGACACCTGTGCCACCTCCGTAGACAATGGACCCGAGTCCTCGAGTATCAGGCACTCCGCACAAGGACAACATCTCCCTGAGGACGACCTCCGTGCTGGTAGAGACATTAGTACTGGTAAACAAGAGAGGAAGAAGTGTAAGATTGGTGAAAATGATAAATTAAATGGTAAAAGACGGCGGTCACTTAAATGCCAGGAAAACAGCAGATTAAAGTTTTCTGAATCTGAAAAACAAGGAGGTAAAAAAGACACTCGTGGAGAGGAACGATTAACAAAGGAGGCAAGGCGTGCACCCGAGGGAACAACCATACAAGGAAAAGAAAACATGGTTAAGAAGCGTGTAGAAACTCAAGTAAATGGTAGTGATGCTGATCCAAGCATTACAGACGATGTAACTGCGAGTCGGAGGATCGACAAACTGCTTGCTAAGGCAAGGAAAGCCTTACAGAAGCGTCAATCTAATGTAGGGAAAGAACCAAACCTCAGTGAAGGCATTCTTCAGGAACGAAAGGTTTCACAACGTCCCAGCCCGCCCGACGCAGCAGCACCACCCTGGAGGCGGAAGAGCTTAGTGAAGCAGCGGAGTCATGAGGTTCTGGTGGCTTGGGGTTCGCCCGTACCTCGCGGTGACCGCAACACAGATGCCGTAGACCCGCTCCTTAGGAGACGATCTCTGGAATCCTTAAATGATTCGAGATGTTCTGGCAGAAGCTTCGTATGTCTAGAGAGGTAAGTAGGTTACGGGATATTTATCCTATACCAGCATGGTGTAGCCGGTGCCAGTGACGAACATGAGGCTACTTCTTTATTAGATCTCTATCTATAATCTCTATCGACGTTTCCCCTCCATAGGTGGAGTTTGTGTCTACCGTCGTACAAAACACCTTCATCCTGCCTCGTGGATCTTGAGTTTCCTAACTTTGATGCCATCTGGCTCAGACTGTGTCTGTCCTGTTACCTTACAAATGCATTAACGATGGTAGGAAGCGTGTATCTGACGAGCCACGCGGTGGGTGTTGTTAGTGCAGACATGTCACCACCATCTGTTTATTTCGTGCTTCACTGGTGTCAGTGACCCCTCCCCCTGCTACTTATAAACTGCGGTTCACAGGTGTTCCACGAGACACAGGTGTTACGTAAAACCGCACGTGTTGCTGAAGCACATGTGTCTGGTGATGCTAGTGTGCAGAATGTATGCACATCACGCCCGTTGCTATGACCTGACTTCCTAACCACTGGACATGGTTCCCCGGGAAGCGTGCGCGCTGGCTCCCCTGGGAAGCTATCCGGGTGGCTCCAGTGTTGTCTCGTGTGTATGTTGTTTCTCAACCTATTGTGCGACTGCTTTCCTCTGTTCCTCTGCCTGTGTTCTGCCAGACTTTTTTTTTTTTTTTCTTAAGAAATGTTAATCGACAGCCATTGTCGTGTAACTAACCTATGTTCCTTGTCTTATACAGCCGACACTTTTAGTCTACAGGAAATATTATTTTCCATGTCTTTGTTTCATACTATTCGCCATTTTCCGCGTTAGCAAGGTAGCGTTAAGAACAGAGGACTGAGCCTTTTAGGGAATTTCCTCACTTGGCCTCCTTCTCTGTTCCTTCTTTTGGAAAACTTAAGGATGAGAGAGGGAGTGGGGATATCCAGCCCCCCGCTCCCTCCCCTTTTAGTCGCCTTCTACGGCACGCAAGGAATATGTAGGAGGTATTCTTTCTCCCCTATCCCTAGGGATAATGTACCTTGGATTATGTCCATAAATCATCTCAGACTAATGCCAAATATGAAAGACGTCTGTGGAGTCGCTCTCGAGCGGGGGTCGAACAAAGTGAAGGCATCGTGTCACGCGTCCTGCGACGATGTCGGGCACTTCATATCTCGCATTGCAGGGCAGCCCGACCCCATATCAGATGCAACGCTTCATGTAAGGAATTTTGACGTCTAAAATTGTCAGTTTCTCAAAATACTTGAGTAGAATATTGCGCGTTATCGCCTCCCCGGTACTGACGTTACAAAAACTTCAAAGGCAAGAAAGCAACGGTCTGTCAAACGTAAAGATACGATTCTTGGAGGTATCATCCAAGCATGCACAATGATGTGTATATGCATCACGGGTCGGATTCGAACCCTGGACAGGGCGCCTGGCTATCAGGGTTAGAATCCAGCCCGTGGTGTATACGCATTTGTCTGTCCATCGACATATACATTAATGTATCAAAATAATCTTAGTATGAAAAAAGAAGATCGAGGTAGTTGTTACAGGCGTCTTGGGAAGCAATTCTCACACTAGGTGACCACTTTCCATAAGAAATTAAAGTAAAAGCGTCTTGGTAGCCTTATAGCCACAGGTTATTTAGTTATACGCGTCCTAGAAAGCCTGAAATCCTCGGTAAATGCAGTTGGAGGCACCTACGTAGCCTAGTTTCTTTGGAAAAATATAGGGGTATCCTGAATATTGCAGTACAGCAACGGGAACTATAAAGCTCTGCTGATAAAATGTGGAACTTTACTGTAGGGGAACAATATGCTGTTGACAGCTACCTTAAAAGGAAAATAAACCAGGGAGTCAAGCGAAGATAGGTCAGCGAAGACAATAATTGTGATGAGAAGCATGAGGCTTGTGGCAGTTTAGGTAATCATAAGCGGAGTTGCATCTTGGTAATGTTTGCTATACATATTCAATTCTTAATGATGATAAAGGTAATTATAATGATTATTGTTATTCATGCATATTTGACCAACGCTGTGTACTGTAAAATTTATGAATAAGCATTTCTAAAAATGATAATTACAAATAATTTGAACCAGTATATAAGATAGTGAGTAATTGTAATGATAGCCATTGGGAAATACTCTGACAATAACTATGGAACGCTGTGTTTAATAAAGATATGATTAATAATTACATAATATGCCAGTGTCCTCCACCCCGCGAATGAGGCACCATTGTAGTCACCATATGACGCAGGCGCACCTGCCTTCGATATTGATTGTAACTGGTAAATTATACACTAACTCCTCCGATTTCCTTGAATACTCTAAGCCAGACGTATCCAGTTCCTGTTGGATTGGTTTGAATTTTAGCTTGTAATGATCATTTGACATGACGTTACTTCATTCTTTTTCAGCAAAATAGTATGGTTAGGAAAATGTGTTAAAGAACAGATGACGTAAACGTATTATACAATATCTCAAACGTGGAAGTTCAGTAAAAATTTCTATCTTGGCGTTTACCGTAACATATATTTTAAGGCACACGTCTATCATTAGAACAGCCCAATTTGAAACACATGTACTACAACCTTGTCACAATTTCAAAACGCGTCAGTATTTACCAAAAAGTGAAAGAAAAAGCTTTATGGTTCCATTCTTTCAACAAAGAGGAGGTCATCGCACCTCAGGCAGGTGAGGGGTAAAGTAAATTGTCCTGTACAGTTTGTGAGTCTGGGGGTAGTGTGGGAGTGAGACTGAGTCAGTCAGTGGGTCCGCGGCGCTACCTGTGTGTTGTGTTAGTGTTTGGAAACTAGGTGATAGCAACCCCTAACGACTGTCCTGAACTTAGTGTCTTCCATTGTTACTCACGATCTGGTATCCCCAGAGGCGCTTGTAAGAATGGGGGTCAGAGTTATGAGCTGCGTAATAGAGTTAGGTTTATTGATACTGCATAATGATGTTAGTGTGAGGACCTGGTTGTGTTGCTCGGACGTAGCGCGTGACCGCACGTGTACATCGAGGTCCTTTATTTACTGTATAAGTATTAATCACGAAAAATTTAGTTTTGCTGCTGATGTAACTTTTGATGTACGGGGTTAGGTTAATGATAGTAGTCACGGTGGAGCAGAGGTGGTAACGTTGATGTATTGGATAACAGCGTGAGCAGTCACATCGTGCCTCTTGCTCATCGCTGAGGTGGCCATATAACATTCAAAGGGGAGATCTGGTCTAAACCGGACCAAGAGCGCTTATTTTTTTTTATGAAAGTCTGGGAGGGAATTCGTGAAACCAGCTGCATAATTATGATTGTAGGAAAACCTGTTAAACCGGTGCCAGTTATTTCTGTTTGTGCGAGACTGATTTCAACAATTAAACTGCCATTATTACTGGAAAACTTGGTTTGTTAAACGTAGTTGTTCTTATATAAGTAACTTGTACGAAAGACAGCCACGATAAATAATTGTTTTTCCTTATCAACTTATCTACCAGAGGTTTGGTTAGTCTCATGATTCTGAGAATAATTGACAGACTTATCCCTGTGCGTGTTTGTGTAATTACATACTAAATATTTGGACAGTACGGCGAGGGGTTTTACACTTGTAGGACCCCATCTCTTAAACATTCTCTGCTGTCTGTAGCATTGTAAACATTTGAATGCGGTCCTACATTTTTCAGTTTATTTAATTCATTCACTACACTTAGAAATGGTATAAGTACTTCTTTACATTCTTGTTAACGTTTCTTGCTTAATCTTATGTCCCATGGTTGTCCTAACCCAGCATCTTTCAATGTCATCATTCTGCTTTAAAAATGTAAAGAGTGTGATCAGGTCATCCCTCACTCTTCTTTCCACGGTGGACAAATCTGAGGATTCTAGCCTTTCCCTAGAGTACAGTTTCTTAAATCTGCTGCCATCTTTGTCCTCTGGACTTTCTTTTTCAGCTCTTTGTGCTTATTTTGGCGCGATGACTAAACTTCAGCAGCATTTTCTAGTTTGGGCCTACTGAACTAACTATTAACATCCATTTACTTCAAAACTGTTCTGATATTTGCCGTAAGACAGTTTTTTTCTTTTCCAAGTGTGGGACTCTGGCGACAAGTGAAGAGATCATTTGCCATTAACCAAGTATTATGTGGCTATAAAGATCAGCGAAAGGGCTAACTAATATCGCTAGCTGAGTACTGCGTGGTCTAGCTAGGGGTGATGGTACACAAGCAGCCAGTTCTCGGAAACAAAAACCAAAGTAATACCTATAGAAGAGCGAAAGTGAACCAACATTGCGGCGTAAGGCAAGCGGGTAAGTTTTGAAGTTAGCCTGGAAGAGTTTATAAGTCGCACCGCTTTCGACTCAACTTTGTCAAGTAAGGACGCAGAGCTAGACCATCCCATATATGGACGGATCAATCCTCTGTATAAACAGTGCAACTGTCTGAAAGAAATGAAATTTCGACATTTAGATAGGACTCCCAGTTTCTTTGAGTCAAACTTAGCTGTATCTGTAATGTGGGGTTTCCAAGACAGAGTGGATGTTACAGTAATGTCAAGTATGTTCACGAGGTGGAATTACAGAACCGTCAAAGGGGATAAAGTTGTGAGGAGTGTTCGATAGAGGGATGGGCAGAAACGGTTTTGGAGGAATTTAACTTGGATTTTGTCTACCCTCTTGCGATATTATGTATGATTCTGAGTTATTGTGGAAGTTGAGACGAGAGGAGATGCAGATCGAGAAGGAGCAGCTTGCATTTTTGAACCATGACAGCTGCAGTTTACATAAACTCCAGTGTAAATTAAGCAACTCCACGACCATAATAAGTAAGTGGGCAGCGAGTAGATCACAAGAATGCATAAATAATACTATACCGTATTTCTCAAGGTTTATTTAGTCTTGGTACTGGGGGCTGGATACGTACCAAGGGGAAATGCATAACTAAATGGAAGCAGTCTCAAAATGAGTGAAATTATTCATTCATTTTTGTATTCAAAAGTTTATTTTGTTTAAGGTATATTTGATCTAATGTGTTATCCATACAGGTAAAAGAAATAAGTAAAAAAGAAAAGCTCGATAAGCCCAATAATATCCAAACATGAAAACCACTTAATCTGCACTACACTGTAATTGCATGTGAGCTGTCATCTTCAGCCTCTGGGCAGAATGACATCACTCTTGTTAGAGTGTACATAACATCATCACCGGAAAGGCCCGGGAAAGGCTCACGCTTGAACTAGATCAAGTGACCCGACTTGATGGTGGAGCGAAGGAAAGGCCGGGGTGACTCTCCGGGGTCCCGGGAATCCGTGGGATCCGGGAGCTCCCAGGGCTCCAACTTGAACGGGAGTCGCGGCTTCACGGGACACTCCACGCTGCCGTCTTCCACTAACGGGTAGGTACTAGAACAACCTGCAGGATGTTGACATTATGGTGTTTTAGGTGCGGCAACACTTTATGTTGAGACTGTCCATACCAGACTACTAGTGCATGATGGACCCATGGGGAATGTCTACTACGTATTCGGGACATTGTCAGAAAATCGTATCAGAAACGCTTTTTTTTTTCAGTAAGTATTTCAGACAATACAAGAAGAAATATTAACTCATTTCTGAAGGGATATTGCGATGAAGTCTACCAACTGCTGGGTCTACATGTATGATCAGCCTGCCTGGAGCCAGGGCCGGACTCGAGCACCGAATATTATACATGCAATGTTCGCTCCACAGTCAGTACTGTATTAGAAGGCATGGCCGGTGGGTGACACAGTGACACTTGTCACTGCCACTAGTGTGTCTTGTAGGAAAAAGAAACGGAATCGACTTGGGTGGATACATCCATTAAGGATAAGAAGAATGAGCAGCGGCCAGCTTGTATTACAGAAATCTTAGTAGGTACCAAGAGAAATTCTTGTCATTTTAGAATATCATTTTTATCCTTTGACGGATTAATGGAAATCTGTTTGTCAAACACACTTAGATATGTGGGTAGCTGCTACACTACCGAGCAGAGGACACTTGTAAATCTCATAGTAAGTGATAAGTCGTCATATTGTACAGACTGAGCCATTTCCAACTGGAAAGCATTCGAGTGTCGGTCAGTTAGACAGACGTGACATGTATAGGCTGAGTCGCTGATCTCTACGACAGTATCGTACATGTTTAGACGCTGCTGCTGAACCACGTAAGTTTAGATGAAACGTGACATGATTCAAGCTGGGTTGATCGCAAGAAAACGGTAATAATATCCTGCAGCTTCATAGCGTGTTCATGAATACTTACTTTTCCAAGACGGCAAGATTCTGCCTCTACCTAGATTTAGCCATAGCTTGTCGTATGTGGTATTGCATTGGTGCTTTTCTTGGAACTTGGTTAGAGCATGTAGGCTCTTTGTATCACTGACTGATATGGTTGCGTAGTTTTTTCTTTTTCTCTGGAGGTTTTTAAGCGTATCAACAAACAAAAGCCATAGCAGTTTGTTTCATTATTAGGGTGGAGGTGCGCAAAATATCGTTGACATTGCGAATGTAAGAGGAGTCTAGCAAATGTTAGAGACCCGCAAACGTTTTTGCCTTTTCCGATGTGCTCAGTCTTTCCACTACCACTGTCGCTGTACTTGGAGGAAGTTCCGCCTCTTATGGTGTTATTATAAGCAGGAATTGAGGATAGGTGCAATACCCAGTACTCATTCACACAAACTTTTTGACCCCCCAACGCTTTCATAACCAAAATTTTTCATGACTTGTTCGGAAACCATCTGAACTTCCTGGCCAAAACTGCCTTCACCTTTCCCTATCTCTTCAAGGACATCAGGTAGAAATGGCGTGTTGGGTTGGTGTCGCTGGCGTTGGGGGAGGCGATATGATCAGTATGTGGCACATGACAGACCGTAACACTGGTAAAGCAGGAGGGAGCCAGTTAGTTACCACTGTCTGGGCCTTAAAATGCAGCCTATTTGCCAAGGAAAACTAGGTTCCTCTAATCACCTTCCGGACCTTTGATTCTTAAAACTCTAGAAACAGCAGTAAAGTCATGAGTTACAGTTATGATACTCAAGGAATCTGGTTACCATGCTCAAAGGTTTAAAGTTATCGTAATTAAGGGATAAAAAGTTATAACAAGAAAGGATAATCATACACAGTGAGTTGAAATAATTTCAGTCAGAGGAATTCTGAGTAATCCATTTTGAATTCTTCCTTGTCCATAATTTTACCGCTAGTCTTATATTAAAGGATGATATATTTTAGGGGTCATTGATTACGTGTTTTGTGTTATTTGTAAATCCATATATTTTTCATGATCTTTCCTTGATATACTTTCGTTAATAATCTTATCTCTTGTGTCCGTGTACAGGCTAGGCTCGGCGAGCTCGCTGGACCAGACGATGACTCGATCACTGGGTTCACGGGGCTCCCTCTGTGACGAAGCCGCCGACGACTGCGATAACATCAACGTTGTCGTCAGGTAGGTACATTCTCTCCCTTCTTCACCCTGTTTACATCTTTTCCTTCGTCACCCTCTTTAGGTTGGTCCTTTCCCTCCCTGACTCCTCTACAGTATCATCGTCGTCAGGTAAGACCTCTTCCTCCTTACCTCCTCTATGTCATCATCGATCATTAAGTCCTTTCCATCCCTACCTCTACATCATCATCATCATCAACCAGTAGGTCCTCTCCCTCCCTGCCTCTTCTACACCATCATCATCATCGACCAGTAGGTCCTCTCCCTCCCTGCCTCTTCTACACCATCATCATCATCGACCAGTAGGTCCTCTCCCTCCCTGCCTATTCTAGTATCATCCCTATAAGATAGGTCCCCTCCCTTTCTTGAAAGGCTGGTCGTCTTCCTTTACTCCCCAGTGTTGCGTGGTTCACACTGTCATGTGCTTTTCACTCTGCTAGTCTTATCAACTCTCCGAAGTAAACAAGGTATCAGTGTCATCCTTCACTACGAATGTCATGATTTACAACCATAGGTCTGATATAGTCCATACTTATAGCCATTGGTTGCACTGGAATGTTCTATGCCAAAAATATCATAATTGGTACCTGTAACTACTTGGTCCTAAATCCAAAAAATGTTTTATCTCCTCAAGTCCCCCATCCAAGTTGCAGTAGAGGGTCTGAGTTACTACAATCTTAAACATAATGCGATCACTTCTTGCATGTTGTGATAGATTTATCGTTTCCTTCTTGTGTGTGTGTGTGAGTTGGGGTTAGGGTTGGGGGAAACCTTGCACCGGAGCTATACAACACTGTCTCGCCTTCCTCACCAACATCCCGAAGGTTTGGAATATATATATATATATATATATATATATATATATATATATATATATATATATATATATATATATATATATATATATAATTGCGGACCGACTCTACCTAACTCCACAGAAATATTTCTTGGCTATTAAGGATTTCGATAGACCAGTGGATACCACATCGCTTCATGATGTCATACTGGAGGGAGGTGAGATATGAGGGGATGGGATCCCTCGCAGCGTCCACAATCCAGGCCTTTCATCGTAGCTTGTGACGCAGTCTGGGAGGCTTCTAAATGGCAGATCCTGAACCCTGCTACAGTGGGAGAAACTGGAATGATTCTCTTATTCACGTATCTATTATAAACAGAGAAATCTTTTACACGTCATTTATAAGAAATTGCATCATGTGAAACAGCGTAACTCAGACATTACGGTGCGTTGTTGGTCGAATGAAGAGCCTTATGGGGAACATCCGTGCAGTCGTCATTCACTGTCTCTTGTGACCTATTAATCAAATGTCAGGCACAAGGTCGATGGTGTAGACGGCAAATAAATCATTGCGAGGATACCAAACTCTGGCCTAATGAATCGGCTGCCCTCCCTCCCCGCTCAGAGCACCACCATCTCCGGAGATCTCAGACAGGTAGGCGACATCAGTACCATTGTGGTGCGAGGTACTGGTATCGTTACAGTGGATGTCAGACCGCAAGCAAGATGCGCAAGAATAAGGACGTGGGTACACTGATAATGTGGATGATGAGATCACTTGAGGGAGAGACGTTGCAAGGGATGGGAAACGTCTAGAGTCTGAACGGTAAAAGAGAAGCTAGTGTTCCAGGAGAAGCCAAGAAGCCATCACACTCTTGTGGAGGTAATTCTTTAAACCAGAGATCATGTAAGGTAGAGTCAAGTTTCATAGCAACCGGGGACAGTCGCCACCCTAGCAAAACTTAGGTCCAATTTTGTCATATTTTCTAAGTTCTGTACAGGGATATTACAACCAGGTCATAATCGACAGTATTATCCTGTTGATGACCCTCGTATTTCCCCCTGGTGATTACAGAGGGGATAACTGAACAAGGATCGTACCACTTGACAACCTGTGACCTAAATCATCCCAGCGTCGCCTGACCAGGCCAGGAGGGAGGCTATATTTATATTCATACTGTATATTCTCGTGTATATGTCGACCCTTGATATGCCTCGTGTACAGGTCGACTCATAAAGCTCATTTCAGAAAAATTCCTCACTAAAAAACACTACGTCTTATAAATTGAGGTTCACTGAGCCTGAAACACCCAGCGCTGAAAACAAATTGTTTAACATTTATTATTACGTCACCACTGAAACGCGGGTAGTACCAGCAAAAATATTGTATGTTTGCATCCAAGTATTTATTCAAGTCATTTAGGATATGATAGTATTGCGATACGTATTTTTTTTCTTTCTACAAAATCGGAAAGCGAGTACAGTAACATCTTTTGAACATCGAAAGAAAGCGAGTCTATTGTTTTCATGATTTTATCCCACTTTCCTCTGTAATACATATGTCATTTCAGCAAAAATGTTACATTTCCATGAATGTATCATACCAAGCACAGTGTGTGTAGAACATCATTGCAATATAACTATTTTTAACCGGAAACTGCTTAAAAAAAGAGTGACGTCTCTTGAACATCGGAAGGTTAGGTAAAGTCTTTTGTTTTCGTCATGTATTTTATCCTATTTTACATTGAAATACATCACGTCTGAAGCTAAAGGTTGCTCTTACCCTACCCTTCCCATTATGCACGGATTTCAGCCTAACGAAAGTATTACCCATGTGTAGGTCGACCTAATTTTTTTGCCTAAATATTTGGTCTTAAAAACTTGTACTATACACCAGTATATACTGTATATAATATATATCATACTCTTGATATTAGTAATGGTATGTACAAATTGGATAACTTTATTGTTGATAAGATTTGTAAAATAATAAGTTTATAATACGCTTGTTGTCTGTTTTGGACAATCACATGTTTACCAAATGGCGTTCTAGCTACGTCTCTTCGTTGTATATCAACTGACTGTTATATTTCTCTCTTTTGTCTCCCCTGATGATGTGATTATTACACGAAAGTGCACTTGGGAACTTATCGTGTTTCATTATTCCCGTGACAGGAATATACTTGATCAAGCGCAAAATTGTGATCCTTTCCTATATATATATATATATATATATATATATATATATATATATATATATATATATATATATATCTTTTCTTTTCTTTCAAACTATTCGCCATTTCCCGCATTAGCGAGGTAGCGTTAAGAACAGAGGACTGAGCCTTTGAGGGACTACCCTCACCTGGCCCAATTCTCTGTTCCTTCTTTTGGAAAATTAAAAAAAAAAACGAGAGGGGAGGATTTCCAGCCCCCCGCTCCCTCCCCTTTTAGTCGCCTTCTACGACACGCAGGGAATACGTGGGAAGTATTCTTGCTCCCCTATCCCCAGGGATATATATATATATATATATATATATATATATATATATATATATATATATATATATATGTATATATATATATATATATATATATATATATATATATATATATATATATATATATATATTTTTTTATACTTTGTCGCTGTCTCCCGCGTTTGCGAGGTAGCGCAAGGAAACAGACGAAAGAAATGCCCCCCCCCCCCATACACATGTACATACACACGTCCACACACGCAAATATACATACCTACACAGCTTTCCATGGTTTACCCCAGACGCTTCACATGCCTTGATTCACTCCACTGACAGCACGTCAACCCCTGTATACCACATCGCTCCAATTCACTCTATTCCTTGCCCTCCTTTCACCCTCCTGCATGTTCAGGCCCCGATCACACAAAATCTTTTTCACTCCATCTTTCCACCTCCAATTTGGTCTCCCTCTTCTCCTCGTTCCCTCCACCTCCGACACATATATCCTCTTGGTCAATCTTTCCTCACTCATTCTCTCCATGTGCCCAAACCATTTCAAAACACCCTCTTCTGCTCTCTCAACCACGCTCTTTTTATTTCCACACATCTCTCTTACCCTTACGTTACTTACTCGATCAAACCACCTCACACCACACATTGTCCTCAAACATCTCATTTCCAGCACATCCATCCTCCTGCGCACAACTCTATCCATAGCCCACGCCTCGCAACCATACAACATTGTTGGAACCACTATTCCTTCAAACATACCCATTTTTGCTTTCCGAGATAATGTTCTCGACTTCCACACATTTTTCAAGGCTCCCAAAATTTTCGCCCCCTCCCCCACCCTATGATCCACTTCCGCTTCCATGGTTCCATCCGCTGACAGATCCACTCCCAGATATCTAAAACACTTCACTTCCTCCAGTTTTTCTCCATTCTTTTTTCTTTTAAACTATTCGCCATTTCCCGCGTTAGCGAGGTGTAGATAAGAACAGAGGACTGGGCCTTTTTTTGCAATATCCTCACCTGTCCCCCTCTGTTCCTTCTTTTGGAAAATTAAAAAAAAGAAAAAAAAGAGAGAGGGGAGGATTTCCAGCCCCCCGCTCCCTCCCCTTTTAGTCGCCTTCTACGACACGCAGGGAATACGTGGGAAGTATTCTTAATCCCCTATCCCCAGGGATAATATATATATATATATATATATATATATATATATATATATATATATATATATATATATATATATATATATATATATATACATATATATATATATATATATATATATATATATATATATATATATATATATATATATATATATATATGATAGAGAGAGAGAGAGAGAGAGAGAGAGAGAGAGAGAGAGAGAGAGAGAGAGAGAGAAATTTAAATCTTACGAAAAGTAATTTTAGTTTGAGGTTAGAAAAGGAAGAAAATGGCTGTTGCATGTTCCAGGTTGCAGTCCTATCTCTCTCTCTCTCTCTCTCTCTCTCTCTCTCTCTCTCTCTCTCTCTCTCTCTCTCTCTCTCCTCTTCTCGGGCGATCTCTGCTGCACATGAAGAAACTTGGAATAGTTTTGTAAAACCATCTTGGCCAAACAGGTATGTCTCGTTCCCTTTTCTACGTTTGTTTCTGTACGTGTGCCAAGTTTTACTCTACTTCTGGCATACAAAACATTTTTTGATGGCAGAGTTTTTAATGGCCACAAATTACTCCTTGTTGTTCGATTAACACGACAAGATTACCTCCGAAACGGACTCGGAATACCTTACTAATCTTACCACTACCTAAGCCTTAGTTGTCAGGGGATCAGCCCCTCCCAGCCTCAATCTTATATCCTGCTGTCATGGTGGCAGGCAAGGTCAGGGTGTCAGCCTTGAAGACTGGTGGTGGCAGGCAAGGCCAGGGTGTCAGCAGCAGACAGGCAGGTAGGTGCCTTCCAGCAGCTGAGGTTAGTGTCGGTGATGCTGGATATAAGTCATGAGGATTATGATGGATTATCGTGATAAGGTCACGTGCTCCGGAAGATTTACCCGAAACTTATAATGATTATGGATGTGGGTGGCGGGGACGACGGGCGAGTGTCATGTATACACCAATACGGTCCAGTGCTACTCTTGTCTTATGTATGGATGTGTCATGGTCCACCGACCAACACTTACAGCTTCGTATTCATAAAGACAACCGTCACAGATCGCTGAAGGTGTGAGTACATTGCTGGAGGATGGTGCGGGTGGTGATGATCTTATTTTGCAGCCGAAGTTTCTCTGGTGTCCTGAGGCACAACTTGTGATATCTTTACCTAGTTGTACACGTACAGTGTTCCACCTGTGGCTGACAACACCAACGCAACTACCACAGTTGTTTCCTCAAACAACCCTCGTGGAGCATGAGACGTGTGCAGGCAGCGTCAAAATCCAATTTCGATTATTCGGGAACCACGCGTATCGCAGCTATAGCCCTCCACTGAGAGCATATATCTTCACTGTGATGAAGGACGCATACGTCAGGATTGACCTTTATAGATTATTCAGTGGTACAGAGAGCCACGACGCATGCCCGCCCGCCCGCCCGCCTGCTGTTGTAAACACTGGCTTGCTGCCGGGGAGGGAGTCCATCACCCGTGTCCTTCCTGGAAAATGTTTACTGCCTGTGTATAGCACGGTATGTGTGGGTTGCTCTTATGGTGGTGACCTGCGGAACTGAACCAAACCTGACCTCTTGGTGGCAATGGCCTGGTCTTGACCTGGTGATGCCTGTTGACCGACCTGACTACCTTGACTTGTGGCCTCTGGTGTCCTGGTGAGGAACACCAAGACCGATGATGATGTTGGTCGTATGCGGTGTGCCTGCTACTCTGACACACACACACACACACACACACACACACACACGCGCGCGCGCGCGCGCGCGCACCCTTATATACAGCTGTTGCCGTCTCGTGCTAGGTCATCGTTGCCAGTGGCATCACCTGGACGGCTGGTGTCCTAAGGTGGGTCGTCGTCGCCTCTGACCTCGCATGACCCTGACCATTGTGAAAGAATTTTGATGCTTGTCAGTTTTTTCTTAAATTTACGTTCATGACTCCTGCATTGTCATGACCTATTGCCATGTGATATAAAAACAAGGCGCAGGTGCATTCCAGGAAAGGATATAATATCTTGGAGTTTCAGAAATATTCTATAATATAGATGTATGATGTCTTACACACCAAAGAAATAAGTTTGGTAAGATATTACAGTCAACCCCTACGCCTGTGACTGCTGCCGTGAGAGTTTACCAAGATATCGTACAGTAAGGTTATCATACAACAATAGTCGTTTGTAAGATACTGATGGTTCTATGACGGTAATGATTACATGATCATGATAAGACTATTGATAGTTTTCATCAAAATAAAGTCAGTGTTTCTCTTTTGTTAAGGTCACACCACTGGAAAAATATTGACACTCGAATCTAAATCTTGGATAATTCCCATAATGCATCTCGAACATGTTCCTGACCGAGCATGAGCTCCGGGGTGTGTGACCTGGAGTGACCTGGGTCATCCCGGGGATACAACCGTGTCACCAGAGGTGGTCCCAACACTCCCCTACACCTACAACAGAACTGTATCATATACTTGAGGGCAGACCAGAGGGTCGAACCTGGAGAACAACTTTAGTGTGAGGGTAGTGTAGGTAGGGTGAGGAGGGCCCAAGCCAGAGGGACGACTGGCTGTTTTCTTGCAGGAGGAGGGGAAGGTGCAGTGCTGCACAGGCAGGAGGAGGGGAAGGTGCAGTGCTGCACAGGCAGGAGGAGGGGAAGGTGCAGTGCTGCACAGGCAGGAGGAGGGGAAGGTGCCGTGCTGCACATGCAGGAGGAGGGGAAGGTGGAGTGCTGCACAGGCAGGAGTCAGTGGTTGAGGTTAACGATATGGGCTTCCTGATGTGTGAGTGGCTTGATGCTGGGGGTGGAATCAGCACACCATGGGTGTCGGGTGCTGGTAGGGTGCCTGGGTGTTGGTCAAAGGTCAAAGTATTTCCAGTCCACAGACTGGCTCCTCGTGACCTTCGTTAGTCAGTTGTAGTATCTTTCTGGAGAACAGGTGAATGTACTTGACCTCCTGAGTACGACCCCTGGGTACGATGACCTGACCTTCAACCTGATGCTTATGATTCATATCTGCAGCTCATGCCCCTGTGATGAAAGGTCACATCCTCATGCTCAACGCTCGTACTGTCTTGCACATATCGTACCGTCGTATTCGAGGGTTGTACCGTTGAGCTCAAGGGTTACGTTATCGTACCATGAACGTAAAAATGATGGTCGTCATCGTAACTTAGAGATTTGTGAGCATCACCTCTGGTGGCCAGGCCAACCAGATCACTAGTTCTTCGGTTGAAATACCTTCCCTTTACCAGCATCTGGCTCCTTCCTCTGTCAACAATGGTTTCCATTATGGTATATGTAACATGAAATGCTAAAATGCATTTAAACATTTCTTCTTCCCTCCCGCTGCCCCTCCTGAATCCTCCCACAGTATCTGTTATCGTTGTCTTCCCTCAGAACCCCATAATTTACTCTCTACCTTGATTATTATCATTTCGTTAATTCCTGTTGGCACGCCATCTTTACTTCAGCCATTATGGACCCGTCCCTCATTACCCAGGTCCTGGACCCTCACCTCTTCCCCCTACCCACTATCTTGCCAACCGTTACATGATTAACGTTAATTGTTAGTTATGAATGACCGTTCACTGATGGTGGAGGGTTCATTGATTGGTTAATTGGTTAGATTAAAAGTCTGGCCGATGGCTGGCTAATTCTCAAGGAGGTTGGGGAGGTTTATGAGAACCTGATGACCTGAGTCACACTTATGAGGTTCAAATCCCAGTCATGCGTTCTTGTAATACACCGGAACATTAATCATGGAGAATGTGATGAAAGAAATTATTATTTGTGAGGAAAAAAGGTTACAAGATTACTGTGTGAGTCCCATAATGTTTGGCATAAAGAGTAATGAACATAAACTGGGACTTGTAACGTTTTGTTGTAGAACATAACCAAACCATTTCCAAGAATATTTGTCATCAACTTTTTCAGGTAATGCCGCCACCATCACCGGGTCTATACTGGTGGCCCAACAGGAACTCTGGATTTGTGTATTAAGCACAAAATGTTCGCCATTTTCCGCGTGAGCGAGATGGCGTGAAGAACAGATGACAAAGCCTTAGGTGGAAAACTCCTCACTTGGCTCCTTGCTCTGTTCTTTCTTTTGAAAAGTAATACAGGAAGGGAGGATTTCCAGATCTAACGTTGTAGCTACACAGATTCTGATCTACCGTTATAGTTCCACAGTTGATTATGATAACAACGTCAAGTATCAAGTGTTCCTGTGAGGATAGATTTATGGTGTATAAAATGTGTTGTTACTGTGCCGAGCGCTTGTTGATGACCCTACTGATGCAGTGTTGTTCTCCTGCCGCAGGTGCCGCCCGCTGAGCGAGAAGGAGAGACAGCGAGGAGACGTAAACAACCTCACCTTCCCAGGCGAGGGCCAGGCATGGGTAAGCGTACACATTGTCCCTCCTTCTGTCTAGTGTGATATTTTACCTAAACAAGTGATTAGATAAAAAAGAGATTGTGCCAGTGTGTAGCATGGTGCCAGCCGTACCAGTCACAGTGGCCTGGACACAATGTACCAGGATCTATTTCAGGAAATACCTCCACAAAACATGAAAATAACCCCTGTATTTAGTAATGGCCGGCGTCTGTCTTGCATGACGTCGAAACTGTTTTATCAATATTGTTGTTACGGTTACCTGCATTATTGACGTGTTTTCATCGAACTAAAGAAGCACATTGTTTTTCAGTTATTTTATGTGTTGATGCTATTTACATTCTCAACTATTTTTTATATTAGCTTTATCGACGTGACTAACTTGTGTTCCTTCTGCAACTGATGTACTCCTCCTCCTGCCCATCTTACTACAAACAAGATCATTTCCCTGCGTCTCACACGCCATGATGACCATACCACTGTGGCCACCTCACCTGGCTGGTGAGGGAACATCACAACGTTACCCACACAACAACTGAGGACGTTCCCAGTCAGTCTCACCAGGACTCACTGTCCCTCTGCAGTCATCCCACCACACTGAAACCCTCCTTCACAAGAACATTCATCAATCATAATTTCATTATCAACATAACACTTCCCCCTCAATCACCCCCCCCCCCAACACACACTCGCCAGAGTCACTGAACATGAGGATCATTCCTGCACACACCACAACCTTCTTCATATCCTACATTCCCCACAACCCTTCTCACAACCTTCCCCCTCCCAGCACCTGCTTACCATAACCTGACATTAATGATATAGAATTAACGCAAACAGTAGAGTCCCCCCCCCCTCTCCCCAGGAGTCCCTTGACGCAGCCAGAGCCTTGTTAGTAAGACAACTGTTGAGTTCCTGCTCGGGGAGGGGGGAGGGGGGGGTCTGTAAGTTGGCCGCACCTTCCCCCTCTCCTCCTCACCAGGCCACCCACTGACCTAGTTCTCCGTCACCATCAACACACACCCCCAGTGCTGATTCCTGTCACCAACACCATTCTCCCTCACAACGACGCCCCAACACCCTCCTCCGTCACCACCACGCCCCAACACCCTTCTCCTCCCTCTGGGATCTTCTATATGCCATATAGCCAAGTCTTGAGTGTATTGCTGCCGCCAGACTTCCAGGTTGTCTTGGTCCCGGCGCGCGTGGGGCAGAAGCAGGCGTCCAGCAGGTCCTGCCTCTGCTTCCTTAAACACGGCGCCGGGACGACCCTTAAGCACGATGCCATAACCCCTGGATGTGATGGCTTGACCTTTGACCTGACACCCTTAAAGGGTCAGGTAAATATCCTGGTCATCATACTTAAGGTGCGGTCAAAGGTCGTATCGTTGAAGTATACTATGGTGCAAGATAAGTGGTAGAACACGACTACGAAAGTGTGAAGATTGAGAAATGGCCTCGTCTGGCTGGAAATGGGGTTCCTCCGCCAGGCAGTAATTACTACCTGAAGAGATAATTACTTTTCCTTTGTCATAATTTTGTAAGATTATAATCTGACAATATTACCGTCGTTAATGCTAATATCAGGGAGACTCAGTACGACGGTTTACTTTGAGCGTCTGACCCACTTGGTATGTGTACTATCATACCAGTACACATTGGTGTGGAGAAAGACCCGGGACACAGCTGGCCTCTGCGTCTGCTTGTCTTCCCGGCCCCCGTGCCTCATGTTATGTAGGTCAGCAACATGACTCGCTGTGCAGCATAACGAGTTGATTTGTGCATCGCAGAACACGCGATGTTTACATGTTATCTATACCAAATGGAAACGCGACAGCGCAACTTACAATGATCGCTGCTGGAACGTACGCCAGGACAAGTGTACGTGTTGTGATAAAGTAGATACGTTATTACAGGGTCTGGAAAATCGCTCGTTCTTACATTCTTCACTAGCTTATAGCATCATGTTGTCTGGATTAAAAATAAAATGAGATTTTACGTTTGTGTGATGTGTTAGGTTAGATTATAGTGGGGTGACACTGTTTGTTGATCCATGACCTGGTGACCTACAAGCTGGTATTGATCAGTGTGTAGGGAACTTGGACTTACACAAGACATTAACTGTTTGTTAGCTGTGACGCAGACCAGCAGGTGTTAACTGTGACTCAGACCAGCAGGTGTTAACTGTGACTCAGACCAGCAGGTGTTAGCTGTGACAGACCAGCAGGTGTTATCTGTGACTCAGACCAGCACCTGTTATCTGTGACTCAGACCAGCAGCTGTTATCTGTGACTCAGACCAGCAGGTGTTAGCTGTGACATGGATCTAGTAGAACACTTGGTCCAGGTTGGATCGGTGCACGTGACCTGGTCTGAACCACCCCAGCTCCTGCTCTGCACCAGCTGAGACCTTTCTATGGTGTCAGTCAGTCCACAGTCCTGCCTCCAGTACAACCAGTTGTTCTGACGGACCTGGTCATATATTGGCCCGGTGTTTACTCTCAATACACGCTCACCTGACTGACGGAAGTCCCCATCATGGCCATGTCTTACGCGGGACAAATAGGACCAAAGAAGTAATAATGATAATAATAATGATAATGGTAATGATGATAATAATAATGATGATAATGATAATAATAATAATAAAGTAATGATAATAATCATATTTTCCTTTTGTACAGTAACACGACACAGTCTGATGTATTATTGTTTACTACTTGTTTCCACGGCATCATTTCTTGTCGGCCAGAGACGTGCCATACTTGGTTTCTTACAATGTCATGGCAAGTGTAGCCGAGGGTTCGGATTCCATATGGTGTTGTATCTTGCGTATTGCCTCAAGTCTGTGTAGGCATCAGCACCCCAGGGATCATGCATGACAAGGAGAAGGCTGTGGCCAAGTGACACAAGCTGCAGGGTGTAGGCGCATGACGAGATGGAGGTCGAGGTGACGAGATCTCACACCTCCAGTCTTATCACTTTCTAAAAACAGAAACAGGTGGACCTAAATGATATTTCTTCGATGGCTTAGGTACCTGTCCTTGGCGCTACTCGCCAAGATGAGGAAAGTGAGCAACCAGTTCATGAGGTATGAGTGAGTGAAAATCCTGGCTATCTCCAGCTCAAGACAATCCACCATCCTCGTGACATGAAGACTGAAATAATCTCCATAATTTCTCCATTAATCAAGTAAATTCGTAGATGAAAGGAGAGATTTTGTTTTTCAGAAAGATTTTGTAATTACGTTAAATGCAGGTTATATGAGGCTGGTCATGGGGATCTGGACAGCCGGAGTCGGCCACAAAAACCAAGAGACCTGGGGAAGCGCCTTCCACCAGCGGTTACAACAGTTTTCTTGATCACAGTTTACCAGTAGAGGCCATCATGATGCTAATGTTCCAGTGTTTGTATTGTTCTATATACCAGTGAGACCTAATTACAGGAACTTTTACTGGGCCTTACATACCAGTAGCGTCTTCTTGATATAACAGCTATCGGCAGTACTATGTAACTGTAAGGCCTTTAAGTGGAGTTGCTACCGGAAGGACTATGTAATGATAGACCTTTTAATGGAATAGCTATATAATTAGGGCCTTTTAATGAAGTGGTACAGGAAGTACTATACAACCGTAAGGTCTTTTAATGGAGTAGCAACCGGGAATACATACATTATGACTTTAGGGGCTTTTGATAGAATAACTAGCGAGAGCCACATACCTGTAGGTCCTTTTAATGAACACCTACTGGGAATGCTGTATATAAGTAGGGCCTTTTAGTAGACTAGGTATACGAGTGTTAGCAGGTCATCAGTAGAGCTACAGGAGGCATTAGGAGGGTTACAGGCGCATTAGACGTGTTACAGGAACATCAGGAGCGTTACAAGGGCATCGGGGGTATTACAGTGATATCAAGAGTGTTACATGAGATATTAGGAGTGTTACATGGGGTATCAAGAATGTGTTACAAGGGCATCAAGAGTGTTACTGGTGCATCGTAAGAGGACACATAACACACAGCCAGACCTTCCGTCGTTCTCCTGGACACATTTTAGTCACTTGTGTCATGTACCAAGTTCCCTGGAGTCGTCTTCCCGACTTCTTCCTCCACTCTTTATCCCCTTGCCCTCCTCTCTCTCTCTCTCTCTCTCTCTCTCTCTCTCTCTCTCTCTCTCTCTCTCTCTCTCTCTCTCTCTCTCTCTCTCTCTCTCTCTCTCTCTCTCTCTCCTCTTGTCTTCATTGTGCTACACTTCCACCGGTGTCGTCACCGTGTGAATCAGTTTTACGTAAAGAAAAATTACGATGGTGGCAGAGTATGGGTGGAGAGGGAGGTGTGGGGCGTCACGGACAGACACTAGTCAATATCCCCGACCCACCTCATGGCCTCCCCACTGGCAGTCCCCAGTATGCTGCTGGCCAGTGTCTGTTTACAGTGTTACGTCATCTTGGACGCCATTATGGACAGGCTGGCTATCTCGCTCTGGTAATGTACAATACATAGTTCGTTGGTCATTTACTTTAACGATTATCTGTTATAAACTATCTTTGTTTTTCTGTATTTTTTATGTATTTATGTATTTTTATGTATCTTGTTATGTATTTGTGTTTGTAGTTATTTGGTTATAATACTTATCTTTTCCAACATTTAGATTAGGGTGACACTTGCTATTTTTCCACACATTTCTGTCACTGTTTCAGTCTTGGATTTTGTTTTATTCCTAGCTACTTCATGACCCCTCTCTTGGAAAGTGTCCTGCTGTTACTTAGAACTCTTTATGAGAACTACTGCACATTCAAGACTGCGTTGCTTTCAACAGCAGGCAAATGATGGACTACTTAGGAGGAAGTTCTTTGACGAGACTGTACTTCCGGTGTTACAACCTCCGCAAACGTAAGTTTTCCCCCTGGGTGTACACCCGTGCACTACCTCCACCTTACAATATTACTACACATGACACATCCAGCCAGCCAGCCAGCTGGCCAGCCGGTCGGCGGTGTTTATATTTTCGGCTGCCAAGTACTGATCGTCGCTGCTGTAGATTCTGTCACTTTATTTTGGGTAATTTCAGATGTCGAAGATTTTTTTAATCTGAGACGAAAACTGATGACTGACACGGATGATAAAACCTTCCATGTGATCATCACCAAGATATATGACCTGCCACGTAACATCTCCTCACTATTGATCATTAGGTCGACCCATATAGTCAAGGTCAGTCAGCGTTGTGGTGACCACACCCCAGGTGTCGGTATGGTAACTCGTGTGTCATGTCGCTCCCTCGTGATGGAGGCTCCACAGAAGGACGTGGGTGGTGGCACCAGGAGCTTCCACTCATGTTCCCGATGCTCATAAAACATCACGTGATGGACATTTTCCAGACCCATATTTTTCCTCCGCAGTGCAGACGTTGTGGTCAACCCTCGCTGACCTGTACAAAATTTACACATAATCCGCGTGACGTCATCATGGCTGCAATTTGTCTTTATATATATATATATATATATATATATATATATATATATATATATATATATATATATATATATATATATATATATATATATATATAATTATTCCAGGATCAATTTCTTCGAGGATGCTGGTGTTACCCAGGACGTTTCTAAAGGTTCCTGTAGCCTAAGGGTGCTCTACACCCAGCAGGAAGGAAATGAAGAAGTGACTTTTCACTGCCAGAGCCCGGTAAAACACACACACACATACATACATGGAGCTCAGCTCAGGACACGAACACTGGCTGACGTCCAATAGGAATAAGTGTCACTGATATTTTAGATACAGGTTAAACAAAATGGCCGTAAGAGGAGTAATCAGATGTTGTCTTCCCTGCGTTGAGTACAGGATCCGCCTGAATCGCCTCCTTCCAATGTTTTAATCCCGTTCATAAAAGGTTAACACGTAACCGACCTTCGAGCGATCGTTATTCTGGTAAAGTCGCTGTAAAATGTTCGCGAGCACCACCGTGACGGTGGCAACACCAGTGCTCAGGTGTCAGACCAGTGCAGATTGCCATAATCATAGTCATGTTATGGAGGGGACTGAGGTGGTGGCCAGGACTGCGTGGTATAATTGTACCAAGTATTAATCTGAAGTCGTGTGGCAAGGGGACGCTTGCTGATATGTTCGCCGGCCACTTTTTAGAGTCGAGTGGGTGTTTGGCATTGTTGATGAACTTGATTATAATGGATTATGATGATTATGATGAAAATTGTAATTATTTGATGCTAATTACGTTATTACATGTAAGAGAATTATATATAATACGTTCCCAGTGGCTGTATAATCTCCTATTTTGCTCACAAAATCGTAGTTGAACCGACCGGCCAAGTTACTATGTGAGGGAGTGAGGGAGGAGACCGTCACCGGTGCTGTACAGCAACATTGGTAGTGCGGGCGGTGGTCACCCCACCTCTGTTCTTCCTAAACAAATCCTAACACTCATTACTGAGTGACGAATCTTACGTACCTCCTTCATGGAACTTCAACTTTTAATCCGTGAAAAGATAAGGAATGGGATCCTAATACTGTCACTGGCTACCCCTGATACTGTCTTATCTAGTTCACTCTTCTTGCCTGCTTCATTCTTCTTGCCTGCTTCCTTCATTCTTCTTGCATACTTCCTTCATTCTTCTTGCCTTGCTTCTTCCCTCTTCTTGCCAACTTCCTTCAGTGCCTCTCTACCTTCTGTTGCTCACCCAATTTCTTTCTTTGGTGACATGACCTGATCTGAATTGACCTTCTCCCGGCAGGTGAACATGGACGGTGTGAACGGCCAGGGGGTGCAGAAGCCCAAGGTGTTCACATATAACGTGGTGTTCGAACCGGAAGCCACACAGGAGGACCTGCTGGAGCACTCGGGTGTCAAGCGCCTTCTGGACATGGCCATCGACGGCTTCTCCTGCACCGTCTTCTGCTACGGTCAGACCGGCTCGGGCAAGACCCACACACTGACGGGGCCGCCCCACCTGGTGAGTCCTGCCATCCCGGCTGATCACTCCTGGGTCTCTGTATATGTGAGGGGGGGAGGGGGGTGCCTTGATGGGTGGTGTGTGTATGGCGGGAGTTGTGTGAGATGGGACCAGTCATGCCAGCTACCTCATCCAACACTGTTTACATCGGTAACAATAAAGTTGTCTTGAGCTTACTGCCAAAGCTGGAGGTCAGGCAGTCATATGTAGGGGCCAGGCAGTCACATGTAAAGCTTAGGCAGTCACATGTGGACGTTAGAAAGTCACACGTGGAGGCCAGGCACTCACATGTGGGGGTCAGGCAGTAACATGTGGAAGCCCCGGCCAGAGTGTGTAGCATGGCCAGATGCTGTGCCGGAGAGAGTCAGCAGCAGCAGGACAGACGTGTGTGCTGCACCACCACCACCACATGTTGTTTATGGTCACACTGCATGTCAGGTACCCGACACACTGCCACTTAGCCTACCCAGGTGAGGGTTTTGATGTTAATGTGGCATGAAGGGTTAGGAACACCAGCATGATTAGCAGTTATCAATGACGAAGTTTCCTTTTGGTGATTCTTTATATGTATGTTGATCAAGTATAGTTGTCACTCGTGGAGATGGTGAATTATATCATTGGTGAACTTGTTGACTCTTACATCTCCATATTTCTCAGACGATAGAGAACTGGATTACTTTCAGTCAAATATTTGATAAATCCATACTTCATCAAAGGTATCTCGGAACTGTAGATTGTAAGTCACGAAAGAATGCCATCTGTTGAACTACGTTCAATAATAGATTTTGAATAATTGTATTTATGATCTAGAAATGTTGTTCACTACTAACGTCGAACAGTTGTGGTTTGTTCAAATTATCAACTTCTACACTATCTTCAAGATCGACAGTCCTTTCTCGACCTTTCTTCAGTCTCTTCTTACTAAACTTTCCATTATGTCATGCAGATCTCAGTGTGAGAGTTCTCTCATACGCAAATGACGTCACAGTCACATCAGAGCACCCTTGTATTGCCCAAGCAACAAAAACATGGATCAACACAATCACTAACTCGCTCGTGACAATGTTTGAATCAGAACAGAAATCTATCATCAAATGTTTAATCCTAGCAAACATTAAGCCTACCTGCACCCTCTCTTTACCTTGAAAGGTCAGCCACTTCCAATCAACAGTGCTCCACAAATGTCAACACATAAACAGACCAAGCGCCCTCAGACCACACCGGAAAGGGTCACTTATTATCTTCTGCAGACAACTCATCTGCCCCACCCGAAATGACACTTCACCCGCCTGATCATCCATCCTGTCAAAAGCAAATATGACTGTGCTACAAACATCATAAGACAAATCATTCAAAACAATCGCTAGCTGCCTAGCAACACCTAAACAACGAAACAAAACAATTTCCATCGGTCCCACGTTTACAACCCCCGCACCCGGTTCTGTGCAAAAGCACTGGACACCTGCCATCCAAACCCCTGCATAAGCAACCACCAACCCCAGGTGAAATAAGAAAAGAATAAAAGCTTACCCTTGCTCCATACTTCAACAGCCTAAACTCACATTCCCTCCTGCTCCACTAAACACAACATGAACAAAACACGTACTGTACATATAGTACTAACTCGACAACTACTAAACAGCCTCCGAACCCAGTCTTAAACTTTACTCCAGACATACAACCATCTGAAACTACACTCCCCAGACATGTACGAGTAATATATTCCTCCTTGTCTGCGTTTAGAATACCAGTTATCCCTCCAACGTTACAAACACCGGTTCATGCAACACTTACTCTCAGTTGTCCTACACTCACCCCACACGGACACGCACATTACCGCACTTGACCTGTGGTCCCGAGCAGCGGACTTGGCCGGCTTCCTAAGCGCATCGGGAGCCTCACAGCAAGGGATCCAAGGGCAGAAAAATAACAAATGGTCAGTAACTGATGTTAGAATATATGCCACAGTGTAGGTTCTGTTCCTGTCATGGATTACATTACACAGATTTACTGGCTTGGATACAGCTGGCGCAAGCCAAACTCTAACCAAGATGGTCTTTTGCGCCGTAAACTAACAAAGCAGGACCAGCGTCTGTGACGATGGTCACTGGGGAGGCAACTTGGTCCGTATAACGATTAAATAAACAACTCAAAGTTATGATCTTTTTGTTATTACAACTTTGTCATTGAAAGTTAAGTTGACCTTTCGTTCAAAGGCATGAAGACTATAAACGCGGTGACATGAACAAATGAAGTGGAGTTCCTGTCTTGTTCATCTACCCAGGATGTTATTGTCGTGTATATGATACACAAATTCTGTCTGATAACAGTTGGCTGAATTATATTATGTGAACCATACAACAACCATTACTGACTGGGAATCTAAAGAATTACAATGAACCACAATATGTAAGCTCCCTACATTTAAACGACAAACGCGTTATCAAGATATGTCCAAATTCTAGCGCTTTGATCCTCTCCTCTCTGGTATGGAGCACAGGGAATCATTGCCCCGTTATATTCATAATAACCTATGTATGAATGATTACAGAATTAAACATTTAAAGATGGTTTCATGTTTCAGAATCTCGGTCACAGAAAACGCTCGTAAATCACAAACAAAAATTATCAAAGTAAGACCTATTTCTGAAACATTAGTTTCTGCGCTTTAAAGATATGGGAATAAGTTACTAACTCCGGTCCACTGATTTGATTAGACATGTCCATTGTACACTATTCTGCTTTTTTTTTTTATTGTCCTCACGAAAGTCACAAAATCACACAGTAAAGAGATTATTGTAGTTTTCGGTTTGTAATTGATTCAATTAATATTTTTCATCGTATCGATCTTGTGGAGCGCTAGAACAAAGGTGTGTCATAGTATCAGTGTGCAACCCTTCACAAAGTACAGCGGATCAGTGTGCAACCCTTCACAAAGTACAGCGGATCAGTGTGCAACCCTTCACAAAGTACAGCGGATCAGTGTGCAACCCTTCACAAAGTACAGCGGATCAGTTTAATGAAGAATATTGAGCTTGATGATGTGTCGTGGTGGACGTGACTTGTATGGACACGCGCCGGGTTGATACAAAGTTGATTAGCTTTTTGTTTCCCAGATTATCACGCGACAACTGTGAAATGGTAATGAAGTTTGACATTAAACTCACGAAAGTGGTGATTACAGGAATAGATATTACTGTAGTGGATGTAATGGAAGACACATTTACGTTTCCTCGGGACTCGTATATTTCAGATTATGAGTTTTAAGCATCACCCTACGTGATATAAAGAAGCGATGCCTGCAAGAACTTTATGTTATGTTGCAAAGTCACACGAGAGTTAGCAACATCTTCGTTCCTTGTGATCCTTGTGTTGAAATTATGAATCGGGCAAGAATGACAAATCTTAGTGGTATAGTGAAAGCCTAACTTTGCCTACCGGTCAGTGAGGTTACTGTACGCCGAGGTTTGGCTACCCTCAGACAGCTCTGGCCTGTATGTACTGCTTTGATGGAGTATGAAAACTGTTTTGGGTGAAACACGACACTTTTGACGTATCAACGGTGCCGCTAACGTAGGAAGTCCTCAAATATCTATGAAGATCTGGATTCAAAGGACTTGAAAGATGAGGAGCAGCTCCAGATGATCTGCCCAAGGCCTTGAAAGATGACAAGCATCTCCTCAGGCCAGTATTAACCTATACCGATTTCTGATAGAAGTAATTGCACTGTTGACTCAGATGGAAGGAGTTCTTAAAAATAATCATATTGTATAACTATAGAAATATTTGCTTTAAGTTAATAATAATATGTACTTTCACAAGGTAGTCTAGTAACCCACACTGTATGCTACTCTCTCCCATCTCCGAACCCTCCCTGTGGTGATGTAGTATGACACAGCCACCTCCTCCTCCTCCACCACCAGATCTTCCAAAACAGTTTGCAAGCCAAGTTTCTTTTCGGTGAGTCTCTTTTCGCTGAGATATTGAACGCTTATCTTTTTGGTCTTGTCTTTGTCTACTGTGCTTGTGGGCAGGCGAGGTGAGGGACATGCTCTGACCCCTCTCAACACACACACACACACACACACACACACACACACTACTCATTTCTATAGCAGCTAGATCACTTGTGAACCATAGAAACAGATTTTTTTTTAGTTGATATAAACACGAAGACATTTGCATGAACAAATTTCATTAATGAAATTAGCAAGTTTCTACAAAAGTAAATATTATGCTCATTAGAGTCAGTGCATGCCACTAGTCCATAGTGTAACTCCATACCATTATCTACGTTACTTTTTTGATGCAAGACACTTATATCATACCTTATTAATCAAAAAGTAGTTTTCAATAAAAGTTGCGCCAGGCAAACATGCATGCATGCATGCAGGATTATGCAGGCATATTTTTTTGTTTTCCTAAAGTCATCATACATTGAAATACAGGTTATTAGTTAACAACAAATATGTTGATTGTCAGCGAAACTAAAAATCACATGTTATACCGGGACGTGTTGAGGATGTGGCTGTCCACCCGCCTCGCTGGCCCACGTCTGCTGCTGCAGCTCTGCTCCGGAAAATATTGAAAACACTAGATGTACTTTGCCTTGATACTGTATCTTAGTTAGTCTTATCTTACAGAGTAGATTGATCTTTATCATCTTTCTTTTGTAGGATAGTCGTATCAATAAGCTCGCCTCTTGTGCATAGATCAGATGTAAATATTGTAGGAAAGTGGTTCTCGGCAGCAAAGGAACATGAAGAACAAGTCACTTTGAGGAACATTTTTCATAAAATGTAGTTTCAGCCTCCAAGATGTCATTACAAAATCTAATTATGTCAGTGCGAAATAATCTCTTTACAGGAGGGTAACACGTCACAAAGCCAGTTATTATTAAACTCACTAGTGTTGTTGACCACACGACAATGTCTAGCATCATCGTGTACGTGTGTGAGTGGCGGTGTGAACCATGTACACGACCCCACCGTGCCCTGTGCTCGTTAGTAGTGCAGTCGTGCTTCAGGGTCGTTCCCTAGTGTTCAAGGGTCGTACCGTCTATTTCACTGAACTGCTACCTGCTCTTAAGACTTTCTTTTTTGATTTGTGAATTGATTTAAAGAGAAAATACGTAAGACGTCTTGACGAAGGTCGGTTCACAGAGTTAACAGCTTCACAATAAAAGTGTGCACAGGTGGTTGTAACGGGGGTGTCACACCACCACCAACTACCATATACCCAGCCGCTAACACCACGAGCACTACCACCCGCCCAGCAAAAGAACCACCAACCACCACAACCACCATCACTTTCTACCACAGCGACCAGTACACCAACAGCTCTACCCCCTTACCTGTTACCATCATATTACCACAAATGCATCACCTACACTCACAGAGCACAGGACACGGTACACACGTCAGCAACACTACAATGACTTACCATCATACCACAGTGGTTGTCTGTCCTTCTCATACGTTAATATAGCCATCCCAAGAGAGAGCATCACTACCATCATAGAGCAATACGATAGTTTAATCTTACTAGCTATCACCACAACCAACACAGTACACCCTCATATTCCCAGATCATCACCACCACACCACCACCACCATCGACTGCCTCCCTGGAGCGTCCTAGCCGTCACCAGCGGTGGTGGTGGGGCCAGGTGTGTACCGGTGGTACGCCCTTATTCCACCGTCCGTCATGAATCAGTAACTCACATGTACATCATCACTTGTTGATAGTGGACTCCTGTTGTTTGCCCAGGATCTTGCAGGAGAGAGAGAGAGAGAGAGAGAGAGAGAGAGAGAGAGAGAGAGAGAGAGAGAGAGAGAGAGAGAGAGAGAGAGAATAACTTTGTGGTTGGCCTTTAGTGTGAGTCACTTGTATGTCTGGCAGGTGTGTGATGTAGGAAGGGGGCTGTGATGGCGCCACCACACCTGTTTCCACAGCCTAGCTCTATAACACACCACCTACGCCCACCTGCTGCTGGCCAGCCTCCCCAACACCAACTGAGGAAAATTAGATTTTTTTTTTTTCGATCTGATAAAAATGTCCGCCATATCTTTACATGTCAATGCTTTGCTCCTCAGACTTCACAGATCACTTTTTTTCGTGTAATTCTCTGATGTAAATCATTTTATTCATTATACCTTCAAAAATGTTTAGTATTGTTTATTTTGTTAGAAATGTTTAGGATTCCTGGGTGTGTCTGGCGTCAGTTTGTGTTAGTGATGTGGCGGGATAGTGCAGGACCCGTGACGTGCCTCCTGCTGCAAGGTTCATGTCGTAGCCTCTTGAGCACGACGATGTGACCCTTAGGTATGATGACCTGGCTCTTGACCCGTCCCATGATATTCAGATCTCAGGCCAGGCCACCATAGCCAGCTCAGTAGCGCTCAAAGGTCGTGATCAACACGATAACATACGAGTGAATGATATGATGTTTCATTGACATGAATAATGAATATTGGGAAAAGCGTTGATGTGATGTGAGGCACCTACCTGGGTCCGTGGCTTATGATGTGAGGCACCTGCCTGGGTCCGTGGCTGTTGATGTGAGGCACCTACCTGGGTCCGTGGCTTTTGATGTGAGGCACCTACCTGGGTCCGTGCTTGTTGATGTGAGGCACCTACCTGGGTCCGTGCTTGTTGATGTGAGGCACCTACCTGGGTCCGTGCTTGTTGATGAGAGGCACCTACCTGGGTCCGTGGCTGTTGGTGTGAGGCACCTACCTGGGTCCGTGGCTGTTGATGTGAACAAATACCTGTACGTTATGGTGTGTGTGTGTGTGTGTGTGTGTGTGTGTGTGTGTGTGTGTGTACATGTCGGCCCAAGCATTTGTACACTGTTGCCTGCCCTTGTGTGCGTGTCTGCCTGCGTGATTACTTGTTGCCTTGTCTTATGTACGTGTTTACGTGAATAATCTGTGAACGTATGCCTGGCATGTGTATGACTGAACTTGTGAGAGTATGCTTGCACGTTTACGTACCGCGTATGCTAATGCATGTGAGTGTACGCCAGGTGTATGCCTGTGTGCCAGCTAATATGCCTGCGTACTGCATAAAAGATTTGCTTACCGCATCTCAGGTGGTCTAACTGCTGCCAACAATGTCTTTGTGTAATCTTTGCTCTGGACGATATTCTGTGACATCGCCTCATCATTACATTATTATTACTTATCTGCAACTGTGGAAAACTGTTGTGTGGGTTAGGTGGCGGAGGAGCTGGTGGGAGGCTGCACGTGACTTACTGACGAATGAACCCCGAGGCTGCTCCAGGAAGAGGTACAAGGACTATCTTAAGGGAATTCTGTAATACTGCAAGTTTAGATCACCACCAAACCTGAAGCGATCAGTAAATATCAGGGAAATGAAAATGATCTTTCCTCAGCTGCCTGCAAACTGTTGCTGGAGGAGCTTAAGGACGGCAGGCAAGTAGCGCGGGCCCGATAACCAGCATACCTGCCACGGCCACACTGACACCTGTGGACATCCACATCTAGACTTAGACTCCTACGTACTGGCCACCTATAACCTCCCCCCCTCCCTGCCTCCCTCGTTTGTAATGGCTTCGTTTGTTCAGTAAAGCAATCATTGTAAACAATCAATCAACGGTTCGAGGCTCCACCGCCCAGCTGGCCCTACAAGGCTGGATGTGGGTCGTCATGAAACTCAGCGGGGAGGGACATCCCTCGCCAGGGATAGTCGACTCCAAATTTTATTCATCATTGTAAATCCTCCTGATAGTCTCGTTAGGAGTAACGTTTATCTGTTTTCAAATGTTATGCTTCTCTTCTGCTTGTCTTACCCACCCTGGAATGTTGCATGTTTTGTTAAGGACATGAATGTGTTCCTTATCTATACTGATGCTTGCTTCCTGGTTTGTTCAATGCCTTACTTTTTATAGATTTTAATCATAATTGTTTTTCATAGATTTTCATCAGTGTCTCATGTTCCCTCCCTTACCATTACTATCAGTCTCATGTTCCTTCCCTTATCATCACCATCAGTCTCATGTTCCCTCTTTCACCGTCACCACCAGTCACACACGTTCACTCCCTCACCATCCCATCAGTCTCATGTTCCCTCCCTCAACATAACTAACATTTCATTGATGGTCTCCACCCTCAACACATCCTAACTAAGCTTCACGTTCTCCCTGCCAGTTCGACAGTGGGCCCAACCTGTTTTCAGAGAACCACGGGCTGATCTTCAGGTCGTTCGTATACTTGTTCAACCAGCTACAGAACCGAGACGACCAGGAGTTTACCCTCACTGCCTCCTACCTTGAAATTTACAACGAGAAGGTAAACAGTTAAACATGTTTGTAGCATTGGTTACTATTGTGAAGCTTCACACTAGTGTGGCATCCTACAGGTGAAGCTTCTCACTAGTGTGGCATCCTACAGGTGAAGCTTCTCACTAGTGTGGCATCCTACAGGTGAAGCTTCACACTAGTGTGGCATCCTACAGGTGAAGCTTCTCACTAGTGTGGCATCCTACAGGTGAAGCTTCTCACTAGTGTGGCATCCTACAGGTGAAGCTTCTCACTAGTGTGGCATCCTACAGGTGAAGCTTCACACTAGTGTGGCATCCTACAGGTGAAGCTTCTCACTAGTGTGGCATCCTACAGGTGAAGCTTCTCACTAGTGTGGCATCCTACAGGTGAAGCTTCTCACTAGTGTGGCATCCTACAGGTGAAGCTTCACACTAGTGTGGCATCCTACAGGTGAAGCTTCTCACTAGTGTGGCATCCTACAGGTGAAGCTTCACACTAGTGTGTTGTCCTCAAGTAATGACGTGTCTCATACGTGACTCCCTACTGTTCGTGTCTCATCAGTATGACTTTCAGCTGCTCAAATGTATCATAAGTATGACTCTCAGATGACATGTCTCGATACCATGACCCAAGTTGTGAGGCTGTCACTAATGTGACTCCTAGCTGATGAGTCTCCTCACCAGCACGTCTCCTCATCAGGATTTTTCTCTAGTGTGATGGCAGCAGCTGGTGAGGTTTTTCATAAGTGACCCGGCAACTTATGAGGTTTTTCACTTGACGGCAGCAGCTGGTGAGGTTTCTGGATAGTATGACAACAAGTGAAGTGTCTCAGTATTGTGAAGTAAAGAATGTAAAGCTTCTCAGTAATATGAATCCCAGCAAATAATGTTCCTCACTAGTATGAGTCTCAGGAGGTGATACCCCTCACTAGTGTGAGTCCCAAGATGTAATGTTTCATTGCTTTGCAGGTTAGGTTCCCAAACTGTGGTACCTGTATCTCAGGTAGTACAGATACACATTTGAATCGTGCAACAACTACCCTAGTGTCCCTCTCAAAAATTTACGTATGTTAAGTAGGTAATCATTTTGATATCAGTCAGTTCCCATTCATGTTAATATAGGTACCTACGGACATATTGGGACGCGGCTGTTTATGAACGAAAATATTAAATGTACAGAAATGAAGCAGGTTGTGAACCCCTGCTGCTGTGCCACCTCCACCAGATGATGGTCGTCGATGGAAGGTTGGGTGAGGTTTCCCCTCGGTGGGTTGTAGCAGGTGTTTGTGGCCGTGGGCTAGCCAGTGGTGGTGCCCGAGGTCGATCCCCTCCGGGACTGGAGTGCGTGTCAACCTTCCAGTACAAAACAGAATTAAGAGGCGAGCACATCGATCCAGGAATTGCCTCCTGCAGCTGATATGTACAGCGGCCGCCGCCATGCACAGGTCCCGGAGTCTGTTGCTTCCCCTGCTGGATGAGGAGCACTCGTGGAAAAAGGCAGACCATTGATACAGTTTCCATTGTATCAATGATGTAGAAATACATGTACGGACAGTACATTATACGTGTAGACACTGAGGGAGTCGTTAAACTTAGTTTGTTGAATATAATGTATGTATGGTTAGCGGTACAACCACCCTACATGTATCCTTAACTTGCCTGTAATTAGTCAGTCAGCTTATCCATGCGTGAGACGTGTGTTTGGCTCCCACGCATGACTCTGGTATGCCATTAGTGGTTGGGTGTCAGCACGCGCCCCGTACCATGATTGTGAGTGTATCCAATAGCCAAGAGGAGTGTCGTCTTGACAATCATTCAGTACGAGAGATTAACTATGGCCATGCAACACTACGTACACAAGTTTTAGATGCATGTCACTGATGACGAATTTAATCTTTTGCAATATGAAAAGTTGTATTAATTGCATGACTGCCAATTACATGTCATAATGAATATCCAAAGTCCTCATGATTCCTTGGTCCTCTGGAGCGGGGCAATGGAACCAATGGGTCTGTTGGTGTGTTTCGATCTTTATGGAGTCACGGTCAGTTGTGGTTTCAATTTCAGTAAAGTTTTTAACCGATCTCAAGAAAGTTTGTATTTACACTGTGGTAAGATGATTCACACAGTATACATGTTCTTGTGAAAAGTTGCATCGTTCCCTCAGAAGAAAAATATCATCAGAAGTTAAGCGTTTTCTCTCCAACAGGTGATGGACCTCCTCAACCTCGGCACCAACAACAAGCCGCTGCAGGTACGCTGGAGCAAGAAGAAACGCGGTTTCTTCGTCGAGAACTTGTTTGAGATCGAGTGTGCCGAGCTGGACGACCTCTTGGCTGTCCTCGAAGAAGGTAAGAGAACGAGGAAGGAGACTACGAGGCAGGAAGATAAGGAGAGAAACAGGAGTAGACGAAGAAACTTGAGGAGACGAAATAATAGGAGAGGAACGTAGGAAATGGAGAAGGACATGGAAATAAAAATAGTATATAGGAGAAAGGAAGCTTGGAGGAAGGAGGCATAGGAAGAGAGGGGAAATAAGGGAATGGAAAAGGAGAAATATGAGAAAGAAAGCATTAGAACGATATGAGAGGAGTATATAAGACGTAGGGTTAGAGGTCGAATGAACAGGGAGGGAGAAAAAACTAGAGGATGGATTATGGGAGAGGGAGGGTGGGAGAAACAGAAGGAAGCAGCAGGACGCGAGGAACTCTGGAACCAGAAGAGAATGATAGCCTGACGGGAGCAGTAGGAACGATGCCTGTGAACATAGATTCGTTAAGAGGATGCGGGGGAACGGAAGTGGAAGGAGGATGATGCTAGGAAGGAATGCCAGATAGATCGAGGTGCTACATCCGTGGAACAATAAGACAGACGGGTAGTAGTGACGGACGGTTGGGTGTAACAGCCAGCCAGAGAGGTGGGAATAAGTTTGATGAAGAGACGGTGATGGTGTGAGAGACCTGAGGTGATGTATCCCGGCAGGTCTGAGGAACAGGGCGGTGGCGTCGCACAACATGAACGAGTACTCGTCCCGCAGCCACACCATCCTCACCGTCAATATCACCTCCGAGCAGAAGGTCAGTCCCACCCTACAACCGCCACTTACACTTATGCAGTATTAGGGTTAGTTTTTATTTGTATTCATTTGCATTTGTACATGGGCTTTTGTTGTCGTTAGATTTAACGAGGTGACGTCTACCCCACCTGGCAGCCATTCCCAATCTGAATTTATAGGGTTGTAGGGAGTCGAGAAGTAGACAAAGAAGAAAAGGTAGATGAGATCCAAAACAACGTGTTGTGAGAATGTAAAAATGATACGACAGAAAAGTCAAGTGCTGCCTCTGACCACAGTCCAGACACTTCAGTGCAAGAACAGGAGTATGAGCCAAAAATATCATCTCTTACAGGTTCTGTCCGTTTTGTTCTAAATTTCCTGTAAGTGAATGTTAATGATGACTCTTAGTAAGAGCATTTGCGGATGATTAATATTATTAGTATTGTTATTTGTGGCTGGCGTTGTGTGTGCAGGCGGATGACGGGGTCTACGTAACGAGGAACGGCAAGATCAACTTCGTGGACCTGGCAGGCTCGGAGATGACCAAGAAGACCAACTCGGAGGGCAAGACCCTCGAGGAGGCCAACAACATTAACAAATCACTCATGGTGCTCGGTGAGTGGCGCTCTTTTCCTGCTAGGCGCCTAGCGCCCGTCTTACACACCAGCCATGTATCCTCTTTGTAGGCCATATACACTGCTTTTATGCCCTATACTCATAAGCTTTATATATAGTAGTTGAGAAATTGTTTGTACTTTTAGAAAGTTAAATCACTTACCCCTGGCTGTAGATGTTCTGGCCTTCTGGCTTTCCCTCCTTTAGTGGCAGAGAACTAACATCTTATCTCCCAGCAAACCTAACCATCTTCATGCGTTGTGGATGAGAGTAATCACGAGAGGAAGTGTTGTGCAGTAAAGTGTGAGTGCTAGAATTGTCCGATAACTCCAAGCAGAGTTACTTTATGCCTGGTAACCTCTCTGAACGTTTATGCCTGGTAACCTCTCTGAACGTTTATGCCTGGTAACCTCTCTGAACGTTTATGCCTGGTAACCTTTGTAAACGTTCATGCCTGGTAACCTTTGTAAACGTTTATGCCTGATAACCTTTGTAAACGTTTATGCCTGGTAACCTTTGTAAACGTTTATGCCTGGTAACCTTTGTAAACGTTTATGAAATACAAATTGTTCAGGCAAGTGTGAAAGTGTTAGTTATATATCTTCTTACATTCCCGGTAAGCGGTTGTCAGGTAATGGTGTGCTGGAAGACATGATGGAAGGTGTCGAAGAACATAAGTAATGTCTTGTTGACATGGTAAACTGATCGACCGCCTTCCTCACATGTTGTAAACACCACATAATGGCTTGTGATCTTTTGTACCAGCTGGAGTGAGAAAACTTGAGACAACTAACATTTTATTTCTAACAGAAAAAAATTATAAAAGGCTGCAGCATCCTGCAATGATTGCATTGTAGGAAGGTGGTGCAGACGACCGGTACCAGACATGCCACAACTAAGGTCACTTGTTATGTAAGACCAGTAGACCCGCTTGTATGTATTACCAGTGTATGTGGTACACTGTACCTCGTCTCCAGCACTAGTAGACTGTGGCATTAAACGGTCGTGTTGGTAACGTAACACTGGCTGACACCACCTACACCCTCGCCCCCTCTGTTGTTTCCTTTGTGTGGCTCTATTGTTGGAGCATCAGCTTCTTCATGGTTAATTAGTTGTGATGGATGGATTTTCATTATCAATATCAACTTATGGTTTGATTATAGAAAGGAAGGATAGAAATGGATACTTATGATGACGACAAATGTTCTACCCCAAACTCCTCCACACAACCTTTCCAAACTTGTGTGTGTGTCAATATTCCTCTTTTATTTTCCGTAACCTTCCTTGTGTTAATATTCCTGTCTTAGTATTCATAACCTTCCTTGTGTCAATATTCCTCTGTTTTATTATCCGTAACTTTCCTTATGTCAATATTCCTGTCTTAGTATTCATAACCTTCCTTGTGTCAATATTCCTGTCTTAGTATTCATAACCTTCCATGTGTCAATATTCCTGTCTTAGTATTCATAACCTTCCTGGTGTCAATATTCCTATCTTAATATTCATAATCTTCCTCATAGTTATTATCCTCATTTTTTTCTGTTATTCTCCCTACTTCATGAGAGCTATTTATCAGTTGCTCTTGACATCCATATCATTTCTTATCTTCCCATTTCCCGTCCTCTTCCTGCAGACCTTGCCTGGGGTCTGGGCATGGTGCAGAGGTGTATACTTACCCTCATTAGTATCAGCGAGACACAAGCACCCTCATCTCCCTTGGTTACCAGTAATCACCCTCAACATAAATTTGGCGTACATTTAGTTCATGTATGTAGCCTCAGGACCCATTTCACGGGGCTCTTACAGGCTCAAGGCTGCGCTACAATCAGTAGTAGGAAATGATGGATTCCTTTGGAGTTAGAAGCTCCTCGACGACCATTATTTCTATTAGTCCATTGACCATACGACACGCCCATCTTAGATAACCTTTAACTTGCCGTGAGGCCACAAGCACGTCGGAGGCTGATAGTGAGGTTACTATATTACTGGGAGAGTTTTACACGCGTGTTACCTCGTCACTTAGTTTGTATCATGTCTATACTCTGGGTTTACCGGACTCCACCTACTTCAAGTTACACTGCCGTTGAACAAAACAAAACAGAACAAAAACACTATGATCCATAGTTAACGGCGGAACAGACTGGTCTCGTGGAACAACTTGCTTTTAAGCAGACCATCCCGGCCCGGCCTGCCGGAGTGTAGCGGAGGATTGGTTGTGGAACTGTCAGGTAAATAGCTCCTGGGTAACACCAGGACCCTTTCAGAGTTGGATCCAGACATAGACGGATGTCCATATTCTTACCTGTTATACGCACATACACTCCCCAGCCTGAGCCAAGTACCCATTTATCGACCAGCCACGAAGGAACGATAAACAGCTGGGGCGAACTGTGGGTGGCATGACTGCAACGCCCAGAATTCGAAACTGAGACCCGTGCGTAAATCATGGTCAGCGAAGCTAATCACTACACCACGCACCCATGAGGAAATTGGCGTCACTATCTAAGCCATGGGCAAGCTGACCCTGCCAGCTGTGGTGTTTTACCCCATACAGCGTTAGCAAGGGTTGAGTGTACACAGCACCCTCTGCCCACGCCGGAGCCTGTGTACACAGCACCCTCTGCCCACGCCGGAACTTGTGTACACAGTACCCTCTGCCCACGCCGGAACCTGTGTACACAGCACCCTCTGCCCACGCCGGAACCTGTGTACACAGCACCCTCTGCCCACGCCGGAACATGTGTACACAGCACCCTCTGCCCACGCCGGAACCTGTGTACACAGCACCCTCTGCCCACGCCGGAACCTGTGTACACAGCACCCTCTGCCCACGCCGGAACCTGTGTACACAGTACCCTCTGCCCACGCCGGAGCCTGTGTACACAGCACCCTCTGCCCACGCCGGAACCTGTGTACACAGCACCCTCTGCCCACGCCGGAACTTGTGTACACAGCACCCTCTGCCCACGCCGGAACCTGTGTACACAGCACCCTCTGCCCACGCCGGAACCTGTGTACACAGCACCCTCTGCCCACGCAGGAACCTGTGTACACAGCACCCTCTGCCCACGCCGGAACCTGTGTACACAGCACCCTCTGCCCACGCCGGAGCCTGTGTACACAGCACCCTCTGTCCACGCCGGAACCTGTGTACACAGCACCCTCTGCCCACGCCGGAACCTGTGTACACAGCACCCTCTGCCCACGCCGGAGCCTGTGTACACAGCACCCTCTGCCCACGCCGGAACCTGTGTACACAGCACCCTCTGCCCACGCCGGAGCCTGTGTACACAGCACCCTCTGCCCACGCCGGAACATGTGTACACAGCACCCTCTGCCCACGCCGGAACCTGTGTACACAGCACCCACTGCCCACGCCGGAACCTGTGTACACAGCACCCTCTGCCCACGCCGGAGCCTGTGTACACAGCACCCTCTGCTCACGCCGGAGCCTGTGTACACAGCACCCTCTGCCCACGCCGGAACCTGTGTACACAGCACCCTCTGCCCACGCCGGAGCCTGTGTACACAGCACCCTCTGCTCACGCCGGAGCCTTTGTACAATGAATCACACATCCACGGGCCTGGAATCCCTTGAACGAGGCTCCTACAGTTTCCAGGTTCCGCTACAATCAGAAGCAGGGAGTCATGGTCTCCTTTGGAGTGAGAAATTCTTCGACGAGATTGGACTCGCTGAAGATGAATTTTTATTCGCAGTGTGTAAACACATGAAGGAGGAGACAGGTAGCTACACTACCTCTTGCACAGGGGTTCCGGGTTCGATCCTGGCTGTTGGAGGTTTGTGTGTTCTATGAAGGTGCGCGTTCATTTGCACTTTATTCGTATATATATATATATATATATATATATATATATATATATATATATATATATATATATATATATATATATATATATATATATATATATATATATTGTAATTTCAGCGTACTGGTACAAAGTACTTTGCGTCGCGAGTGTTTACAATTTTAGAATTTTTACTTAAGAATTTTTCTTGGTTTTGATGACGTTCTTGGTATTCCCATGAAGTAAATATATTTTCAGCTAATTGTTTAACCTTTTCATCAAGGTCAGCTTGGTGCCATAACTAGCTGTATTATTTATGCAGCATTCCAACACCCGAATCGATCGATCGCACCAGTGGTGCCGCATTGTGCCTATAATAGAGGGGCCAGCGGGCATGGTGGCCACAGACAGACGTGAGGTGAGGTGAGGTAGGACGTGATCGTCATCATGGTGCACAAGCCTCACTCTTCACTCCTCACGGCTGCGGGACACTATCTATACCACCACATTACATCACACATAATTATCTATACTTCGTTTTGAGGAAAGGTGTGTCTGTATAAGTTTAACGGAACTATTAGTTCAAGTAAGAATATGAAGGCATGAACGAATTTAAAGCCAGGCTCAGCAACGTTCTCTACCGGAGAGTCTTGAGAAGAGAAGATGTCAGTGTTGGTGGTGGTGTTGTAATGGTTGATGTCGGTGAAATATTGGTTGCCAAGTTACCGCCACCACAACACTACACACACCGCCACCTTACCATCCTCACTACCTACCCCTTCCCACACCTTCTCTAAGTGTCGTATGTTCAGCCCTTGTTACTTGATACTAATACTTTTACTTTTTGTAATAAAATGGTCGAATGATTCAGCACGTAGTAAGTAGAAACTAATCCTACTTGTTCATGGTTTGCATAGGAATTCTGGGTCACGCACCCGTTCAACATGTATTTCGATTATGAAATACTTAATAATGTGTATCTTGAAGAAGATGAAAGAAACAGTGTCCTTAATTGAGGATCAGTTTGTATTATTCAAACATCACTTGTAACTCACCTTCCTTGTAATTAGCCTACAGCTTCTCCACAATACTTCTTTTATTGGGAAGTGCTGAAGAAAGCGACACTGAGGGAAAGAAACGGTAATAAGGAGTGGCAGAAGACTGTGTTACAGATCAGGGAGAGGCAGGATACTACAGCCACAAGCTGGCGAAATCGGGTATAGCCACAAGCAGGCGGAATCGGGTATAGCCACAAGCTGGCGAAATCGGGTATAGCCACAAACTGGCGAAATCTGGTATAACCACAAGCTGGCGAAATCTGGTATAGCCACAAGCAGGCGGAATCTGGTATAACCACAAGCTGGCGAAATCGGGTATAGCCACAAGCTGGCGAAATCGGGTATAGCCACAAGCAGGCGGAATCTGATATAACCACAAGCTGGCGAAATCTGGTATAGCCACAAGCTGGCGAAATCTGGTATAACCACAAGCTGGCGAAATCTGGTATAGCCATAAGCTGGCGAAATCGGGTATAACCACAAGCTGGCGAAATCTGGTATAGCCACAAGCTGGCGGAATCTGATATAACCACAAGCTGGCGAAATCTGGTATAGCCACAAGCTGGCGGAATCTGATATAACCACAAGCTGGCGAAATCTGGTATAGCCACAAGCTGGCGGAATCTGGTATAGCCATAAGCTGGCGGAATCTGGTATAGCCGTAAGGGGTGTGGAGTTTGTAGGTGTGTGTGGCAGGTGTGAGGAGACTGTGAGTGTGTGTGGCAGGTGTGTGGAGACTATGGGTGTGTAGAGATTGTGGGTGTGTGTGGCAGGGGTGTGGAGACTGTGTGTGTGTGTGGTAGGGGTGTGGAGGTTGTAGGCGTGTGTGGCAGGGGTGTGGAGATTGTAGGTGTATGTGTGGCAGGTATGTGGAGATGGTGGGTGTGTGTGGCAGGTGTGTGGAGACTGTGGGTGTGTGGCAGGGGTGTGGAGACTGAAGGTGTGTGGAGATTGTGGATGTGTGTGGCAGGTGTGTGGAGACTGGGTGTGTGTAGCAGGGATGTGGAGATTGTAGGTGTGTATGGCAGGGGTGTGGAGACTGTAGGTATGTGTGGCAGGTTTGTGGAGACTATAGGTGTGTGTGGCAGGTGTGTGGAGACTATGGGTGTGTGTGGCAGGTGTGTGGAGACTGCGAGTGTGTGGCAGGGGTGTGGAGACTGTGGGTGTGTGTGGCAGGGGTGTGGAGATTGTAGGTGTGTGTGGCAGGGATGTGGCGACTGTAGGTGTGTGTGGAGACTTTGGGTATGTGTGGCAGGTGTGTGGAGATTGTAGGTGTGTGTGGCAGGTGTGTGGAGATTGTATGTGTGTGTGGCAGGGGTGTGAAGATTGTAGGTGTGTGGCAGGTGTGTGGAGACTGTGAGTGAGTGCGGCAGGTGTGTGGAGACTGTGGCTGTGTGTGGCAGGTGTGTGGAGACTGTGGGTGTGTGTGGGAGGGGTGTGGAGATTGTAGGTGTGTGTGGCAGGGGTGTGAAGATTGTAGGTGTGTGGCAGGTGTGTGGAGACTGTGAGTGAGTGCGGCAGGTGTGTGGAGACTGTGGCTGTGTGTGGCAGGTGTGTGGAGACTGTGGCTGTGTGTGGCAGGGGTGTGGAGATTGTAGGTGTGTGTGGCAGGGGTGTGGAGACTGTGGGTGTGTGTGTGGCTGGGGTGTGGAGATTATAGGTGTGCATGGCAGGTGTGTGGAGACTGTGGGTGTGTGTGGCAGGTATGTGGAGATTGTAGGTGTGTGTGGAGAGTATGGGTGTGTGTGGCATGGGTGTGGAGATTGTAGGTGTGTGTGGCAGGTGTGTGGAGACTGTGGGTGTGTGTGGCAGGGGTGTGGAGACTGTTGGTGTGTGTGGCAGGGGTGTGGAGATTGTAGGTGTGTGTGTGGCAGGTGTGTGGAGATTGTTGGTGTGTGTGGCAGGGGTGTGGAGACTGTGGGTATGTGTGGCAGGTGTGTGGAGACTGTAGGTGTGTGTGGCAGGGGTGTGGGGACTGTGGGTGAGTGTGGCAGGGGTGTAAAGATTGTAGGTGTGTGTGGCAGGGATGTGGAAACTGTTGGTGTGTGTGGCAGGGGTGTGGAGATTGTAGGTGTGTGTGTAGCAGGTGTGTGGAGATTGTAGGTGTGTGTGGCAGGTGTGTGGAGACTGTGGGTGTGTGTGGCAGGGGTGTGGAGACTGTGGGTGTGTGTGGCAGGGGCGTGGAGACTGTGGGTATGTGTGGCAGGTGTGTGGAGATTGTACGTGTGTGTGGCAGGGGTGTGGGGACTGTGGGTGAGTGTGACAGGGGTGTGGAGATTGTAGGTGTGTGTGGCAGGGGTATGGAGATTGTAGGTGTGTGTGGCAGGTGTGTGGAGACTGTGGGTGTGTGGCAGGGGTGTGGAGATTGTAGGTGTGTGTGGCAGGGGTGTGGGGACTGTGGGTGAGTGTGACAGGGGTGTGGAGATTGTAGGTGTGTGTGGCAGGGGTATGGAGATTGTAGGTGTGTGTGGCAGGTGTGTGGAGACTGTGGGTGTGTGGCAGGGGTGTGGAGATTGTAGGTGTGTGTGGCAGGTTCGTGGTGACTGTGGGTGGGTGTGGCTGGTGTGTGGAGATTGTAGGCGTGTGTGGCAGGGGTGTGGGGTCTGCTGGTGCGGGTGGCTGGGGTATGGCAGCGAACAAGACATCAAAGCTCTCGGTATCGCCCTAGGCACGTGCATCGCGGCCCTGTCGGATGCCCGTAAGAGGGAAGGACACATACCCTACCGGGACTCCAAGTTGACCAAGCTGCTGGCCGACAGCCTGGCTGGCAACGGAGTCACTCTCATGGTCAGTAGTTGTCGAAGGTAATAGAAAACAGTACAGGTAAATTGTAAACGATAAGTAGTATAATCTACTGATAAAGTCTTTGATAATCATTAAAGTCCTGTAATGTTACTAAAGTTCTGTTTCTCTCACATATTGTATGTTTGGTTGTAAGATCAATGATCCGTCATCCTTCAGATTGCCTGCGTGTCTCCCGCCAAGTCCAATATCAGTGAGACGCTCAACACACTCCGATATGCCTCCAGAGCTAAACGTATACGCACCAAGCCCATCATTGTCATGGTTTGTACATACTCGAACCTGAGGCACTTGACTCGGTTATTCTAGCCTCTATATAATATGTATGTTCTGTAATCTTGGTTTTTTCTCATCTTTTGACGATAAATTTGTGTAGTTGAGAAGTTAATATTTGTGTTATGATTAGTTGATATCTGTGTTACTGACTATACTTTGTTTTCATCAAGGCGAAGATGCACTCGTCAGGTTGGTGATGATTGGCTGAATGAATTATGTCCGAATAATATCGTATTATTTTGAATAATTTCCAGATAATGTGAATCGAAGCTTATTTACTGAGTCACATTTTTTCAGAAATATTTTGTCAATTGTTAATAATAACGAGTAAAGTGATTATGAAGTAATGGGTTGGTAAGTCTAGTTTAAATAACAATGGCTGCCCAAGTCAACAACCTAAGCTTATTTTCGAATGCTCGCTATTTCATTTGTAACTTTTCACACATTTCAACGTAAATTAGGACAAATTGCCTTAAAAATAAGAAGAAACATTTAATAAAAAGTTTTTTTGAGACCAGTATCTACTTAAAGCAGGAATTCATGAAACTTAAAAAAGAAATGTGCTGGTGATGACAACGGGTAGACAGACATAGTGTAATGGGTAACATCTTTGCTTATAATTTACCTCACAAAGTCTTATGATGATTTAGTATCAGAATTGAAGAAGCATTATGATGTAAAGCCATCCTATCATCGTATTTTGATTGCTTTTCAACAGAGGAAGAAAAGGTTAGATGATACTTTAAATGTTTTGATTGCTGATCTCAAGGGCTTGGCAAGACACTGTAATTTTGGGGACCAGTTTGACTCCAAAGTTAGGGACCAATTGTTTATGGCTATGGAACACGAAATTTGATTTCCAAATTTTGTGGCAGAAAACAGAGATTTGCTTAAGATGACTTCTTAGATTTCTTAAAGGATCCTAAACTTATAGAAGGCTTTTGTTGGTGATAAAAGTGAACCACAACTGATGAATGAAGTGAGTGTTGGTCCAATGAGAAATAATTGTAGACTGTGATTTTCCTCATTGTCGCTGTAAGTGTAGCTTCAAAGACCTTACTTGTAATCTGAGTAAGAAAAAAGGGCATTTGGAAAGAGTTTGTACTGATGCAAGAAAAGAAAACTTGAGTTAGAGCAAAAATAAGTATAAATCAAGGTTTGATTAGGTTCCAAAGGATCCAGATGACAAAACTAACAATGAAGATGGTAAGCTATTATCAGTGAAAGACCAAATAAGTGCATTGAAGACAGAAGTTAATTTAAGAAAATGTAAACAATAACTATTTGAGGTTGACACTGGTGCAGCTGTTACTACTCTATCCAGTCACTGGGTAAAGTTATTGCAGCTTAAGTTGAATCATCCGGTAAAAGGTTATTTATGTTTATGATAATTTTGATATTCATGTGATGGGTAAAACAACTGGATCAATCATTTATATTGGTTGCTAGACTGTTCAGTCCTTCTATGTTGTTAATTCTCAAGAATACCAATTTATGTGGCAAGGACCTCATGGGTAAAGTTGGAATTTACATGGCTGGACTGGATGAAAGCTCTAAAGTGCATCAGATTGTAGACAGAAGCGTTGTTAGAGTATTACTGTGTTGATTCTGGCAAGCCTATCTCAAGGATTTTAGCCAATATAGATGTTTCCCCAGAAGTCAGGAAGACTTGTACAGTCCCATTTTATTACAAACAGGAAGTTGAAGCATTGTACAAAGGCAAAGGGGATAAGAGTGAGTGCTCAAATTACAGAGGTATAAGTTTGTTGAGTATTCCTGGTAAATTATATGGGAGGGTATTGATTGAGAGGGTGAAGGCATGTACAGAGCATCAGATTGGGGAAGAGCAGTGTGGTTTCAGAAGTGGTAGAGGATGTGTGGATCAGGTGTTTGCTTTGAAGAATGTATGTGAGAAATACTTAGAAAAGCAAATGGATTTGTATGTAGCATTTATGGATCTGGAGAAGGCATATGATAGAGTTGATAGAGATGCTCTGTGGAAGGTATTAAGAATATATGGTGTGGGAGGCAAGTTGTTAGAAGCAGTGAAAAGTTTTTATCGAGGATGTAAGGCATGTGTACGTGTAGGAAGAGAGGAAAGTGATTGGTTCTCAGTGAATGTAGGTTTGCGGCAGGGGTGTGTGATGTCTCCATGGTTGTTTAATTTGTTTATGGATGGGGTTGTTAGGGAGGTGAATGCAAGAGTTTTGGAAAGAGGGGCAAGTATGAAGTCTGTTGGGGATGAGAGAGCTTGGGAAGTGAGTCAGTTGTTGTTCGCTGATGATACAGCGCTGGTGGCTGATTCATGTGAGAAACTGCAGAAGCTGGTGACTGAGTTTGGTAAAGTGTGTGAAAGAAGAAAGTTAAGAGTAAATGTGAATAAGAGCAAGGTTATTAGGTACAGTAGGGTTGAGGGTCAAGTCAATTGGGAGGTGAGTTTGAATGGAGAAAAACTGGAGGAAGTGAAGTGTTTTAGATATCTGGGAGTGGATCTGGCAGCGGATGGAACCATGGAAGCGGAAGTGGATCATAGGGTGGGGGAGGGGGCGAAAATTCTGGGAGCCTTGAAGAATGTGTGGAAGTCGAGAACATTATCTCGGAAAGCAAAAATGGGTATGTTTGAAGGAATAGTGGTTCCAACAATGTTGTATGGTTGCGAGACGTGGGCTATGGATAGAGTTGTGCGCAGGAGGATGGATGTGCTGGAAATGAGATGTTTGAGGACAATGTGTGGTGTGAGGTGGTTTGATCGAGTAAGTAACGTAAGGGTAAGAGAGATGTGTGGAAATAAAAAGAGCGTGGTTGAGAGAGCAGAAGAGGGTGTTTTGAAATGGTTTGGGCACATGGAGAGAATGAGTGAGGAAAGATTGACCAAGAGGATATATGTGTCGGAGGTGGAGGGAACGAGGAGAAGAGGGAGACCAAATTGGAGGTGTAAAGATGGAGTGAAAAAGATTTTGTGTGATCGGGGCCTGAACATGCAGGAGGGTGAAAGGAGGGCAAGGAATAGAGTGAATTGGAGCGATGTGGTATACCGGGGTTGACGTGCTGTCAGTGGATTGAATCAAGGCATGTGAAGCGTCTGGGGTAAACCATGGAAAGCTGTGTAGGTATGTATATTTGTGTGTGTGGACGTATGTATATACATGTGTATGGGGGTGGGTTGGGCCATTTTCTTTCGTCTGTTTCCTTGCGCTACCTCGCAAACGCGGGAGACAGCGACAAAGCAAAAAAAAAAAAAAAAAAAGGTAGTTGAAGATGCTTTGGATAGGTTTGTGAAGGGTGATGTATTTGAACCAGTTTCCTTTAGTGGATGGGCTGCTCTCATTGTACCAGTTTCAAAGGCTAACATGAAATCTGAATTTGTGGTGATTTTAAGGAACTTAACATTCAATGTGATAGGTATCCACTACCAATGGTTGAAGAGTTATTATCAGTGATTGGTAAAGGTAAAATATTTTCTAAAATTGATCTCCAAAATGCATATTTACAAATATCAGTTGATGACAAGAGCCAAGGTTTTTTGGTGATTAACACTCCTAAGGGGCTATTCAGGTACAAAAGATTACGTTTCAGGCTCTCATCATCACCAGGAATTTTTCAGAAGTTTATATCACAGTCATTTGCTCAGATAGAGGGTTTCACAGTATACCTAGATGACATAATTGTTTGTGGTAAGAATAAAGCTGAAAATGAAAAAGTAGTGAGGGCACTCACTCTTCTGCAGGATCATAATGTCCGGATTAGCAATTGTAAATCAGTGTTGCATGCTAAGTCAGTGGAATAGCTAGGTTACCATATCTCTGGTGAAGTAATTGAACTTTCTCCCAGGAAACTAAAGGCTATTTTTTGTGCTCAAACTCCTGCTTTGGCAGCTGACGTACACTCCATTTTAGGGATGATTACATATTATTTTACATTTGTCAAGAACTTGTGTTCAAAATTGACACCTTTGTTATTTATTCATTACACTTTATCGCCTTTTCCCATGACAGCGAGGTAGCGCCAGGAAACGGACAAAGAAAGACCCATCCACTCATATGCACACATGTATTTACATGTACGCATATATACATATATATATCTACACTTATACATAGATACATACATAGATACACACACAACATATACATATATACATATGGATACGTACATATACATTATTTATTGATTTTGCTTTGTCGCTGACTCCTGCGTTTGCGAGGTAGTGCAAGGAAACAGAGGAAAGAAATGGCCCAACCCACCCCCATACACAGGTTTATACATACACGTCCACACACGCAAATATACATACCTATACATCTCAATGTACACATATATATACACACACAGACATATACATATATACACATGTACATAATTCATACTATCTGCCTTTATTTATTCCCATTGCCACCTCACCATACATGGAATAACACCCCCCTCCCCCTTCATGTGTGCGAGTTAGCGCTAGGATAAGACAACAAAGGCCCCATTCGTTCACACTCAGTCTCTAGCTGTCATGTAATAATGCCAGAAACCACAGCTCCCTTTCCACATCTAGGCCCCACAGAACTTTCCATGGTTTACCCCAGACGCTTCACATGCCCTGATTCAATCCATTGACAGCACGTCGACCTTGGTATACCACATCGATCCAATTCACTTTATTCCTTGCCCTCCTTTCACCCTCCTGCATGTTCAGACCCCGATCACTCAAAATCTTTTTCACTCCATCTTTCCACCTCCAATTTGGTCTCCCACTTCTCCTCGTTCCCTCAACCTCCGACACATATATCCTCTTGGTCAATCTTTCCTCACTCATTCTCTCCACTTGCCCAAACCATTTCAAAACACCCTCTTCTGCTCTCTCAACCACGCTCTTTTTATTTCCACACATCTCTCATACCCTTACATTACTTTCTCGATCAAACCACCTCACACCACATAATGTCCTCAAACATCTCATTTCCAGCACATCCACCCTCCTGCGCACAACTCTATCCATAGCCCACGCCTCGCAACCATACAACATTGTTGGAACCACTATTCCTTCAAACATAGCCATTTTTGCTTTCTGAGATAATGTTCTCGACTTCCACACATTCTTCAAGGCTCCCAGGATTTTCGCCCCCTCCCCCACCCTATGATTCACTTCCGCTTCCATGGTTCCATCCGCTGCCAGAACCACTCCCAGATATCTAAAACACTTTACTTCCTCCAGTTTTTCTCCATTCAAACTTACCTCCCAATTGACTTGACCCTCAACCCTACTGTACCTAATAACCTTACTCTTATTCACATTTACTCTTAACTTTCTTCTTTCACACACTTTACCAAACTCAGTCACCAGCTTCTGCAGTTTCTCACATGAATCAGCCACCAGCACTGTATCATCAGCGAACAACAACCGACTCACTTCCCAAGCTCTCTCATCCACAACAGACTGCATACCTTCCCCTCCCCCCAAAACATATACATATATACACATATACATATTCATACTTGCTTCCCTTCACCCATTCTTGGTGTCACCCCCTGTGTCAGCGAGGTAGCACCAGGAGAACGGGCAAAAAGGGCTACCTTCATTCACAGTCTCCAGCTTTCATGTGTAGTGCACTGAAACCACAACTCCCCACATGCGCATGCACACACACACACATATATATATTTTTCATACTATTCGCCACCTCCCACATTAGCGAGGTAGTGTCAAGAACAGAGGACTGAGCCTTTGAGGGAATATCCTCACTTAGCCCCCTTCTCTGTTCCTTCTTTTGGAAAATTGAAAACAAGAGGGGAGGATTTCAATCCCCACGCTCCCTCCCCTTTTAGTCGCCTTCTACAACACGCAGGAATACGTGGGAAGTATTCTTTCTCCCCCATCCCCAGGGATAACATATATATATATATATATATATATATATATATATATATATATATATATATATATATTTTTTTTTTTTTTTTTTGTTTGTTTTTTTGTTGCTGTCTCCCGCGTTTGCGAGGTAGCGCAAAGAAACAGACGAAAGAAATGGCCCAACCCACCCCCATACACATGTATATACATACATCCACACATGCAAATATACATACCTACACAGCTTTCCATGGTTTACCCCAGACGCCTCACATGCCTTGATTCAATCCACTGACAGCACGTCAACCCCGGTATACCACATCGCTCCAATTCACTCTATTCCTTGCCCTCCTTTCACCCTCCTGCATGTTCAGGCCCCGATCACACAAAATCTTTTTCACTCCATCTTTCCACCTCCAATTTGGTCTCCCTCTTCTCCTCATTCCCTCCACCTCCGACACATATATCCTCTTGGTCAATCTTTCCTCACTCATTCTCTCCATGTGCCCGAACCATTTCAAAACACCCTCTTCTGCTCTCTCAACCATGCTCTTTTTATTTCCACACATCTCTCTTACCCTTACGTTACTTACTCGATCAAACCACCTCACACCACGTATTGTCCTCAAACATCTCATTTCCAGCACATCCATCCTCCTGCGCACAACTCTATCCATAGCCCACGTCTCGCAACCATACAACATTGTTGGAACCACTATTCCTTCAAACATACCCATTTTTGCTTTCCGAGATAATGTTCTCGACTTCCACACATTCTTCAAGGCTCCCAGAATTTTCGCCCCCTCCCCCACCCTATGATCCACTTCCGCTTCCATGGTTCCATACGCTGCCAGATCCACTCCCAGATATCTAAAACACTTCACTTCCTCCAGTTTTTCTCCATTCAAACTCACCTCCCAATTGACTTGACCCTCAACCCTACTGTACCTAATAACCTTACTCTTATTCACATTTACTCTTAACTTTCTTCTTTCACACACTTTACCAAACTCAGTCGCCAGCTTCTGCAGTTTCTCACATGAATCAGCCACCAGCGCTGTATCATCAGCGAACAACAACTGACTCACTTCCCAAGCTCTCTCATCCCCAACAGACTTCATACTTGCCCCTCTTTCCAAAACTCTTGCATTCACCTCCCTAACAACCCCATCCATAAACAAATTAAACAGTGTGGTTTCAGAAGTGGTAGAGGATGTGTGGATCAGGTGTTTGCTTTGAAGAATGTATGTGAGAAATACTTAGAAAAGCAAATGGATTTGTATGTAGCATTTATGGATCTGGAGAAGGCATATGATAGAGTTGATAGAGATGCTCTGTGGAAGGTATTAAGAATATATGGTGTGGGAGGCAAGTTGTTAGAAGCAGTGAAAAGTTTTTATCGAGGATGTAAGGCATGTGTACGTGTAGGAAGAGAGGAAAGTGATTGGTTCTCAATGAATGTAGGTTTGCGGCAAGGGTGTGTGATATATATATATATATATATGTATATATATATATATATATATATATATATATATATATATATATATATATATATATATGTATATATATATATATATATATATATATATATATATATATATATATATATATATATATATATTATCCCTGGGGATAGGGGAGAAAGAATACTTCCCACGTATTCCCTGCGTGTCGTAGAAGGCGACTAAAAGGGGAGGGAGCGGGGGGCTGGAAATCCTCCCCTCTCGTTTTTTTTAATTTTCCAAAAGTAGGAACAGAGAATTGGGCCAGGCGAGGGTATTCCCTCAAAGGCCCAGTCCTCTGCTCTTAACGCTACCTCGCTAATGCGGAAAATGGCGAATAGTTTGAAAGAAAAGAAAAAATATATATATATATATATATATATATATATATATATATATATATTCTTTTCTTTCTTTCATACTATTCGCCATTTCCCGCATTAGCGAGGTAGCGTTAAGAACAAAGGACTGGGCCTTTGAGGGAATATCCTCACCAGGCCCCCTTCTCTATTCCTCCCTTTGGAAAAATAAAAAAAAAAAAAAAAAACGAGAGGGGAGGATTTCCAGCCACCCGCTCCCATCCTATATATATATATATATATATATATATATATATATATATATATATATATATATATATATATATATATCCCTGGGGATAGGGGAGAAAGAATACTTCCCACGTATTCCCTGCGTGTCGTAGAAGGCGACTAAAAGGGGAGGGAGCGGGGGCTGGAAATCCTCCCCTCTCAATTTTTTTTAATTTTCCAAAAGAAGGAACAGAGAAGGGGGCCAGGTGAGGATATTCCCTCAGTGGCCCAGTTCTCTGTTCTTAACGCTACCTCGCTAACGCGGGAAATGGCGAATAGTTTGAAAAAAAAAAAAGAAAAAAAAAATATATATATATATATATATATATATATATATATATGTTTTGGAAGGAGGTAAATAAACTGCGTAAGACAAGGGAGCAAATGGGAACTTCAGTGAAGGGGGCTAATGGGGAGGTGATAAGAAGTAGTGGTGATGTGAGAAGGCGATGGAGTGAGTATTTTGAAGGTTGTTAGGGAGGTGAATTCAAGAGTTTTGGAATGAGGGGCAAGTATGCAGCCTTTTGTGGATGAGAGGGCCTGGGAAATGAGTCAGTTGTTCACTGATGATACAGCGCTGGTGGCTGATTTGGGTGAGAAATTGCAGAAGTTGGTGACTGATATTGGTAAAGTGTGTGAAAGAAGAAACTCAGTAAATGCAAGGTTGTTAGGTTCAGTAGGGTTGAGGGACAAGTGAACTGGGAGGTAAGTTTGAATGGAGAAAAACTGGAAGAAGTGAAGTGTCTTAGATATCTAGGAGTGGATTTAGCCACGAATGGAACCATGGAAGCAGAAGTGAGGCACAGGGTGGGGGAGGGGGCAAAGGTTCTGGGAGCGTTGAAGTATGTTTGAAGGAATAATGGTTCCAACAATGTTATATGGTTGTGAGGCATGGGCTATAGATAGGGTTGTGTGGAGAAGGATGGATGTGTTGGAAATGAGATGTTTGAGGACAATATGTGGTGTGAGGTGGTTTGATCAAGTAAGTAATGAAAGGGTAAGAGAGATGTGTGGTAATAAAGAGTGTGGTTGAGAGAGCAGAAGAGGGTGTATTGAAATGGTTTGGTCACATGGAGAGAGTAAGTGAGGGAAGATTGACAGAGAGGATATATGTGTCAGAGGTGGAGGGAACAAGGAGGAGTGGGAGACCAAGTTGGAGGTGGAAGGATGGAGTGAAAAAGATTTTGAGCGATCAGGGCCTGAACATACAGGAAGGTGAAAGGCGTGCAAGGAATAGAGTGAATTGGAATGATGTGGTATACCGGGGTCAACGTGCTGTCAGTGGATTGAATCAGGGCATGTGAAGCATTTAGGGTACACTATGGAAAGTTTTTTTGGGCCTAGATGTGGAAAGGGAGCTGTGGTTTCGGTGAAGTACACACGACAGCTAGAGACTGTGAACGAATGTGGCCTTTGTTGTATTTTCCTAGTGCTACCTCGCATGCACGTAGGGGGGGATGTCATTTCATGTGTGACAGGAATGGATGAAGGCAGCATATATGAATATGTACATGTGTATATATGTATATGTCTGTGTATGTATACGTTGAAATGTATAGGTATGTATATGTGCATATGTGGGTGTTTATGTATATTCATGTGTATGTGGGTGGGTTGGGCCATTCTTTTGTCTTTTTTCTTGCACTACCTCGCTAACACGGGAGACAGCGACAAAGTATAATGACATAAAATAATTTATACATATACATACATATTTTTTTCATACTTTTAGCCATTTCTTGCATTAGCGAGGTAGTGTTAAGAACAGAGGACCGAACCTTTTAGGGAATATCCTCACTTGGCCCCCTCCTCTGTTCCTTCTTTAGGAAAACTTAAAACGAGAGGGGAGGATTTCCAGCCCCCCGCTCCCTTCCCTTTTAGTTGCTTTCTTCGACACGCAGGGAATACCTGGTAAGTATTCTTTCTCCCCTATCCCCAGGGATATATATGTCTCCTCCTCACTTAATTACAATCTGTTATCACTTCCCCACTTGTTCCCTTCACCAATGTTCCCATTTGTTCTCTTTGTCTTATGCAAGTTATTTACCTCCTTCCAAAACATCTTTTTATTCTCCCCAAAATTTGATGATACTCTCACCCCAACTCTCATCTGCCCTCTTTTTCAACTCTTGCACCTTTCTCTTGACCTCTTGCCGTTTTCTTTTATACATCTCCCAGTCATTTGAACTACTTCTCTGCAGATATCGTCCAAGTGCCTCTCTTTTTTTATTCACAAACAATCTTACTTCTTCATCCCACCACTCTACCTTTTCTAGTCTGTCCACCCCCACCTTTCTCACACCACATGCATCTTTTGCACAAGCCATCACTGCTTCCCTAAATGCATCCCACTCTCCTCACTTCATTTGCTCTCACCTTTTGACATTCTTTACTGAATCTCTTAATACCTCCTCGCACAAGTCTTGTTTCCAAGCTCACTTACCCTCACCACTGAAAACCTCTACAAATCTTCACCTTTGCCTCCACCAGATAGTGATCAGACATTCCTCAAGCTGCCCCTCTCAGCCCATTAATATCCAAAAGTCTCTCATTTACACGCCTGTCAATTAACATGCAGTCCAATAATGCCCTTTGACCATCCCTCCTACTCACATATGTATACTTATGTATATCTCTCTTTTTAAACCAGCTATTCCCAATCACCAGTCTTTTTTTCAACACACAAGTTGACAAGCTCTTCACCATTTCCATTTACAACACTAAACACCCCATGTACACCAGTTATATCCTCAACTGCCACATTACTCACCTTTGCATTTAAATCACCCATCACTATGATCTGGTCTTGTGCATCAAAGCTGCTAATACACTCACTCAACTGCTCCTGAAGCACTTGCCTCTCATGATCTTTCTTTTCATGACTAGGTGCATAGGCATCAATAATCGCCCATCCCTCTCCATCTGCTTTCAGTTTTACCCACATCAATCTAGAATTTACTTTTTTTGCACTCTGTCACATACTCCCACCACTCCTGTTTCAGGGGTATTGCTACTCTTTCCTTAGCACTTGTCTTCTCACCAACCCCTGACTTTGCTCCAAAGATTTTCCCAAACCACTCTTCCCCTTTACCAGGTTTCTTTCTACAAACATACTACTTGTCTCTCCTTTCTTCTCATCTTGGTTACATCCACACACATTCAAACACCCCAACTTTAGCCTTCAAGGAGAATGAGCACTCCCTGCTTGACTCCTTGTTTTTCCCTTTTTAGAAATTAAAATACAAGGAGGGGGATTTCCAGCCCCCTGCTCCTGCCCCCTTTAGGTTAGGGAGGTAAATGCAAGAGTTTTGGAGAGAGGAGCAAGTATGCAGTCTGTTGTCAATGAGAGGGCCTGGGAAGTGAGTCAGTTGTTGTTCGCCGATGATACAGCTCTAGTGGCTGATTCATGTGAGAAACTGCAGAGGTTGGTGAGTGAGTTTGGAAAAGTGTGTGAGAGGAGAAAGTTGAGAGTAAACATGAATAAGAGCAAGGTTATTAGGTTCAATAGGGTTGAGGGACAAGTAAATTGGGATGTAAGTTTGGAGAAACATTGGAGAAAGTGAAGTGTTGTAGATATCTGGGAGTGGACTTAGGAGCAGATGAAACCAAGGAAGTGGAAATGAATCACAGGATGGGGGAGGGGGTGAAGGATCTGGGAGCGATGAAGAATGTGTGGAAGGAGAGAACTTTATCTCGGAGGGCAAAAATGTGTATGTTTGAAGGAATAGTAATTCCAGTAATGTTATGTGGTTGCGAGGCATGGCCCATAGATAGGGTTGTACGGAGGAGGATGGATGTGTTGGAAATGAAATGTTTGAGGACAATATGTGGTGTAAGGTGGTTTGATCGAGTAAGTAATGTAAGGGTAACAGAAATGTGTGGAAATAAAAAGAGTATGGTTGAGAGAGCTGAAGAGGGTGTGTTGAAATGGTTTGGACATATGGAGAGAATGAGTGAGGAAAGATTGACAAAGAGGATATATATGTCTGAGGTGGAGGGAACAAGAAGTGGGAGACCAGGTTGGAAGTGGAAGGATGGAGTAAAAAAGATTTTGAGCAATCAGGGCCTGAACATACAGGAGGGTGAGAGGCGTGCAAGGAGTAGAGTGAATTGGAACGATATGGTATACCAGGGTCAACATGCTGCCAGTGGACTGAAACAGGGCATGTGAAGCTTATGGGGTAAACCATGGAAAGGTCTGTGGGGTCTGGATGTGGGTAGGGAGCTGTGGCTTCAGGGCATTACACATGACAGCTACAGACTGAATATGAACGAATGTGACCTTTATGTCTGCATTCCTGGCACTGCTTCGCTGAAGCAGGGGATAGGAATGCTGTTTTTCCTGTTGGGCAGGGTAGCAACAGGAATGTACGAAGGCAAGCAAGTATGAATATGTACATGTGTATGTATGTAATATCTGCATATGTGTATGTATATGTTGATATGTATATGTATGTATATGTGCGTATGTGGTCGTTTATGTATATATATGTGTATTTGAGTAGATGAGCCATTCTTTGTCTGTTTCCTGGTGCTACCTCGCTGATGCGGGAAACAGCGATTATGTATAATAATATCAAAAGTAATAGATATTTGTATGTGTTATTAAAAAAAGCAGTTAAATTTAGATGGACTGTTGTGGAGGAAAGGCCTTTTCAGGACATGAAAGATGACTTGAGAAACTCAACATTGTTAACTAACTTTGATAGGAAGCTGCAAGTTTTGATTTTGTCCTCTTGCAAAACAAAGGTGGTAGATAAAAACCAGTTTATTTTGCCTGCAAAAGGTCATCTTCAGCAGAAAAGAATTATTCTCAGATTGATAAAGAAGGTTTACTCCTTGTATTTGCTCTTAAAAGATTTAGATATTCTTTGCATGGGATATATTTTGTAGCTAGGACAGGCCATAAGCCTTTGATTAGCTTGTTTAGCATAGGAAGGCCAATTCCCTGTAATGCAAATTCCAGAATCCAGAGATGGGCTTTGTTGCTGTTTCATTATGAATATGACTTTGTTCTTAAGCCGGGGAAGGACAATGTAGTGGCTAATGCCCGAAGCAGGCTGCCAATTAAAGCTGAGCTTGAGTCATGCACTCCAGCTGATTATGTTGATAGAATTACTGGAGTTTGATGACATTTCCTTCCCATGCCATCAGAAAATTGACAGAGAGAGATGTTTGAGCCAGTATAATGACGTTATTTTGTATCGGAATAGGATGCTAGTTTCAGTTGACTTGTGTTGCAAGGTACTTAAAACATTTACATATTGGTCATAATGGCATTATTGCTTTGAAGGCAGAGACAAGGAAATAGGTGTGGTGGCCGAAGATGGATCAAGGTATTGCAGAAAAAACAAAATAGTGTGATATTTTTTTCAAAAATGTTAATGCACCAGCCACACCACAGGATCACTGTGGTCTATGCTGCACATAGATTATGCAGGTCCTCTTGAAAATAAGTATTTTCTTGTGATTGTGGATTCATTTACAAAAGTTTTTAGATGTTCATGTAACTAATTCTATGACCTCTACTGTTACTATTGACCTACTAAGAAAATCTTTCTGTAATTTTGGATTGCCAGATGTGATTATTACAGATGATACCCCTTATTTTGTGTTCCCAAGAGATGCAGTAGTTTTTAAAGAAAGATGGTATCAGACATGTAACACCTGATCCATATAACCATTCTTTTCATGGATTGGCAGAAAGAGCTGTACGAATCCTGAAAGAAGGGTTAAGGAAATTTTTTCATGGGTGTTTAGATACTAAAATCAGTAGGTTTTTGTATAATTAGAGGAAGACTATCCTCTCAGGAACTGGTAAGACACTGGCTGAGCTGATGTTCAACAGAAATTTCAAGATAAGTATTGAGTCAGTCAAGCATGAGCCACAGAAAAACAGAACAGTAGCTCAGTTGAATGAGTGTTTTTTGTAATGAAAGTGAACTCAACCAGGTAGGTGATGCAGTATTTGTGAAGAACTATGGAAAAGGAGAATCTTGGGTGAGGGAGTTAATCGTTGAAGTGCTAGGACCAAGGAATGATAAGGTTTGTGTACGAGATTTGGGAAATATGGTATGGAAGAGGCATGCAGATCAAATCATGCACAGATTTTTAGTTTCTCATGAGCAAGATGCTTCAGCCATGCACAGATTTCCAGTTTCTCATGGCCAAGAAGCTTTTGAGGACGTGTGTTCCAAAATTCTGCCAAATGGAAGCTGCAGTTTTCCTGCCAGAGATTGGTGTTACTGGCTCAGGAGTAATCCCAAGGGATTTTAGTTCAGGTCATGAAGCAAGGTAAGAGAATGATTTCCATCATAATGATGATGTAGCAGAGCATGTCAATGAAGAACCCAAATCTCAAGTAAATGTGTTTGCCTAAGGCACCAGTACTGAGATGATCTGGAAGAGTGGAGAAGCCCCCAATAGAATTGACCTCTAAAGTATGTCTTTTATGTCCATTATTATTTGATGTATTTAGTTATTCGTGTTTATATGGAATAACATTTTGTTCTACGACCAGAATATTATTTTTTTTCTTTTAGAAAGGATGACAATTTAATTTTGAGTCAAGAAACAAGTCAGGGGGAGAAGTGTTGTGTATTGGTATATACTCAGGATACTATTATTATGATACCCTGTTAAAGGATTGAATACTCCACTATGATTATCTTTTGCTTACCGTTCCTGTACTTATAAGTGGACTTTAGTGTTATCTATGGTTTTGGCGAAGAATAGGGCCGATTCACACAACCCATTTCGGTTTCAACAGGCAGGCTGCTGGCTTGATGCCGTCAGACAGTTGTGTATTCACACAGCACGTTCCTGGTCTGTCCATCACCTTCCGAGAGGCAGTTTTCACACGGACTCTGCTGAGTGAGGATCATGTGCAGTCAGTCTCTGAACATTAGGAGGTTGCCAGCAATAGCTTTCCTATTAGAAGAGGAGGAGGAAGAAAAAGTTTATGGAAAGAGGAAAAGGTTATGGGTACATAAGTCACTGAAAGAGAAAGTCATAGGGAGAATACTAGACCCTTTATAAAGATCTTGCAGATGACGAAGTAGATTTCTACAAATACTTCAGAATGTCAAGGCTAAGTTTAGTTATTTACTACAAAGAATGAAAATGGACTTGACCAAGAACAACACAAACTGCTGAGAGGCAATACCTTCAAAAGAAAGACTAGCAGTTTGTTTAAGATCAGAAATTTTTTAAAGAAATATTACATGAATTTTCCTGATATGGTGCCAAACAAAGAAACAGGTCCTCGTTCCTGAGACCCATCACACATCCTTCAGGCTGCTGTTAAGCAGAAGCCTGGATTTCTTGAGAAATCCAAAATGTGTTGGTCTGGTGATAGATCACTGTCACCAGCAGCGTCATGGGTCGTGTGAACAGTTACATTAGGATGCATATAAGAAATCTTGACAGTGTCAAGACAGGTGCCTGCCTGTCTGAACCGAAACGGGTTATGTGGATTGGCTTCAAACAAGCAGACAGTTGGCTGGACCAGAATGTGTCTTCTTGTAACCTTGGAACATGCCTGAGTTATGACAGATTAGTTGATATTTGTGTTACTGACCAGTTGATAAAATTTTGTTTCTGACTAGTTGATATTTTTGTATTACTGACTGGATTATATTTGTTTGTTACTCACTAGTTGATACTTGTGTGTTACAAACTAGTTGATATATATGTGTGTTCCTGTCTTATTTGATATTTGTATGTTACTGACTAACTGTATGTTAATGATGCTGATATTTGTGGCTAGTTGATATTTGTTTGTTACTGGCTAGTTGATATATGTGTGTTACTGACTAGCTGATATTTGTATGTTACTGAATAGCTGGTATTTGCATGTTGCTCATAAGCTGATATTTGTGTGTTACTGAATAGCTGATATTTGCCTTACTGACTAGTTGAAATTTGTGTGTTAATGACTAGTTGATATTTGTGTTACTGGGCAGTTCATTTGTTATCTATGTTTTACTGACTTGTTGATATCTTTGTGTTATCAACTAGTTGATATCTGTGTCTTACTGACTAGTTGGTATTTGTGTTCTACTGACTTGATATTTGTGTTATTGACTAGTTAATACTTGTGTTACTGACTAGATGATATTTGTGTTCCTGATTAGATAACAGTCTGCATGATTTCAGTGTTGATTTTCTTTATGTAAATTCAAGTCATATTATTATGTGTAACAAGTTGGACATAGTGGTATAGTGGTACAAGCATGCTGCCGCAATACACAAACAAAGGATGTTCCAAATGACAAACCTTACAAATAGAGCTTCAGAGACAACAGTTCCCTGCTAACCTTTCTTCCATGGCTTCCGTAGGACCCCAAGGAGAAGGTGATCCTGAGCCTGCAGCGAGAAGTTAGCCTTCTTCGAGAGGAGAATGCTCATCTCAAGATGCTTATTGACCTGGGTGAGACCGGTGAGTCCTTATAGTTATGACCTGGGTGAGACTGGTGAGTCCTTATAGTTATGACCTGTGTCTTGCTACTAATGTGTACACCTAGGGAGGGGTGTTTCATGCCTGTGAGACTCAACTTGTTTTGTTTGTGGTCTCCTAGGTCATCTATCTCTGGCCTCCTGGTCCTTCTTTCTGGTCTTCCTCACTGCATTTAAAGTTTATTATTATCATTATCTTATAAAGTTAAGTTGCCTTCTCTAGGGACTCCTGCTACAATCAGTAGCAGGGAAATGATAGACTCTTTTGGAGTGAGTTTTTACAAGATATTTGATATTTCAGGAGAGTCCAGAAACATCTTACATTTTATCCACTTAAGGCTTTGAATTTCCAGTAGTAGCTGTATTTACTTCATCTTTGCTTAGCTTGTTCCAAAAGTCCACATTTTGTTCCAGAAGTGCTTCCTAACCTCATTATGCACTTTTTCCTCACAACTTGCATCTGGGCCCTCTTGCTCTGAACACTTACTAACCTCAGAGGTGTCTTGTGTTTGCATCATCATAGCTTTCTATGAATTTTTATATAATCATGCTTATTATTATCTATTAGATTGAAAGCTTGTTGCCTACTGAAGTCTGGTATTACTATTCCATTCCTCTAAATACTTTCCAGCAATTGTGACTCCTCAAGTGTTGTAGTTATTGATAGTTGTAGTTATTGTGGTTGATGATAGTGGTGATTCTTACAGATACATGATATTGTGGCAGTTATCAATGTTCTGTAATGCAGTTACAGGTTGAACCTCTTTAATTTGGCAGCCTTGGGACCTGGCCATTGCTGAACCACAGAAAATGCCAGAAAACAGAACTTGACCTTTAAGGGAACCCCTACATAATGCCCGACCCCTAGACTTGCCAGCTCATTACACATACATATTGCTGTGTTATCAAAGGTAGAACAAAGCTTATAACAGGAATAATACAACCGTTAATGCTTCCAAACAAGGGTTTTATTGTTACATCAAATTACATCAGAAACACCCCCAGATGGAGATTCCTCAGTATCTTGGGCAAGGGTTTTTTGTGGCATATTATGCCAATACAGGGCAGATCCGTCAACATTATACACTTGTTTTGGGGCTAAATTTTCTGCTGTCACTAGCTGTGCAAATTCATCCTCAAACTTTGTCGTAGCATTGTGACGAGCAGTAATGTAATGATTGGCCATTGGTTGGTAGTTGACTTTGGTTGACTGTAGTTACTATTGTTGTATCATTGTTATTGTCAAGGATGCCATCCTGCGCTGCGTAAGTCCCAGCCAGGCGGCTGGCTCGTACACTCTCACCCTGTATATATTGCTGTTGGTTGTTTAATAGGAAATTTGAGTTTTTATTGATTCTTTTAATATAACCTTACACTACAAGCTTGTGTGGCAACACAATAATCTTCCATGTCAGCACTATGCTTTTCACTGGACACACCATGTTCTGAGATTCCATGTCTTCACTTTAATTTTTGTAACCATCCTTGCAGATATTCACAGTCATGGTCTAGCTTTAGTTATCTATGAAAAACTTAGGCCTGCTTGACAAGCATCTCCCCAGAAATGGTTACACCTTCATTATGTGGGAGCTTAAATCACTTTATAAGTTCACTGTCCAGTGCTGTACCTCTGGCTCCTTTCAAATTTTTCTGAAACTTTAAACTTTTCTGGCATTCATTTTCATCAAAATAATGAATATAAGAAATTAACAGGACTGTTGATTAGCTTGGCAGTAGTGTAAAACAGATCTTGGCACCTTGGTTCTGCTAATAGTGCTATCTTGGTGGCAGATTGACAAACTAATGACAGTAGATTCAGAATTGCCAGACCATGGGAGTTACAAGAACACAGAGTGCCGGATTAGAGAGATTCAACCTGTATTATTGAATTAGTAAATTGTGGTGGTTGATGCAGGATACTTTGATTGTTGTTGGTGTACAATATCAAGGTGGTTGGTGATGCTTGGATATTGTGGTGGTAGTTGCTACTGATTTTACAGGTGGTTGTTGCTTATTATTGTAGTAGCTTATGTTGGCATGATGTTGGTTATTGGTTGAAAGATGGAGAAAAATTGTCAGTACATCTCATGATGAGGTTTTCAACATATTTTAAATTCTGAAATAAATTTGGAAAAATGAAGGTAATGTTATAACTTCTCGAATCAAATCATTTCAGAACTGCAAAATAACATTATTACTGGAATGTTACTATTATTTTCATTCTTGATTTCCCCAGATAAACAGTGTTCAGGATTTATACATAGCCAATAATTAGCACATTTTTTTTTTTTTTTTTTTTTATACTTTGTCGCTGTCTCCCGCGTTTGCGAGGTAGCGCAAGGAAACAGACGAAAGAAATGGCCCAACCCCCCCCCATACACATGTATATACATACGTCCACACACGCAAATATACATACCTACACAGCTTTCCATGGCTTACCCCAGACGCTTCACATGCCTTGATTCAATCCACTGACAGCACGTCAACCCCGGTATACCACATCGCTCCAATTCACTCTATTCCTTGCCCTCCTTTCACCCTCCTGCATGTTCAGGCCCCGATCACACAAAATCTTTTTCACTCCATCTTTCCACCTCCAATTTGGTCTCCCTCTTCTCCTTGTTCCCTCCACCTCCGACACATATATCCTCTTGGTCAATCTTTCCTCACTCATCCTCTCCATGTGCCCAAACCACTTCAAAACACCCTCTTCTGCTCTCTCAACCACGCTCTTTTTATTTCCACACACCTCTCTTACCCTTACGTTACTCACTCGATCAAACCACCTCACACCACACATTGTCCTCAAACATCTCATTTCCAGCACATCCATCCTCCTGCGCACAACTCTATCCATAGCCCACGCCTCGCAACCATACAACATTGTTGGAACCACTATTCCTTCAAACATACCCATTTTTGCTTTCCGAGATAATGTTCTCGACTTCCACACATTCTTCAAGGCCCCCAGAATTTTCGCCCCCTCCCCCACCCTATGATCCACTTCCGCTTCCATGGTTCCATCCGCTGCCAGATCCACTCCAAGATATCTAAAACACTTCACTTCCTCCAGTTTTTCTCCATTCAAACTCACCTCCCAATTGACTTGACCCTCAACCCTACTGTACCTAATAACCTTGCTCTTATTCACATTTACTCTTAACTTTCTTCTTCCACACACTTTACCAAACTCGGTCACCAGCTTCTGCAGTTTCTCACATGAATCAGCCACCAGCGCTGTATCATTAGCACATATGATTGTTTATAAACTAAAGACACCAGAGGTCATTAACAAGACAAATTAGGAACATAATGAACACTGTAGAACCAAAGATGAAGTAGTTGGGAAATATGTTTTAAGACAGCTTGGATGAGGAAGTTCACAATGTGTCCAAGACTTGCATCGATAGTTTTGTTTCATATTTTTACTCTCTCAGAATGTTGTGTCACTTTAGGGTGGAAGGCTAACCTAACCCTAAACCTGTGGATGGTAAATTAAGTGGTTTTTACTCGGAGGAAAAAAAACATTTTAATAATTTTTCATTTTAGTTGAATCTGTGACCTAATGTATCAACTACCAGCTAGTTTCTTGGTGACAACTTGATGTTTTTTGTTTAGTACTGTAATGTATAACTTATAGCACAGACAGTTATTCTGGTTAGTATGGTCTGTGGACATAAACTGTTTGTCCATCAGTATAAGTCCACTTTCGTCAAATCTTCTTGTCATAAAGAATTTCAGGGTCTTTGGCGGAAACGTGATGCTTGCCATAGATTTATTTTAGTAAGTATGTTTTACTTTCCCAGCAGATACCCCTCAAAGTGTTCAACAAATTGTGAATGGACCATTAGCAGCAATAGCCAATGGTGTGGAAGTATCAAGTCAAGTGACAGATACAGGTGCGAATGCAGGTGCAGTATGCTGCAGTAACTAGTTACATGACAGTGCTAATCTGAAACAGTCCAGTAAACCCTTTATCGGGCAGGTATGCAAGGGGTACTCAATTCACACTTTCAAATGGTGAGGTTTAAGGGTCTTGCCTGCTGAAGAATCAGTTGTGGACTTTCCTCAGGCTAGTGTGTTATAGCATGAATACACACCACTCAGTTCTTGGTTACATAGTTTTTAGTTCTGGATTATGTATTTGGGTTAAATTTCTTAAAGATTTAGAAATCATTGTATGTGACAAAGCTGAAAAATTCAAAATCCTGAACAATATGCATTATTAGATAAAAAAAAAATAAATTGTGAGTTAATACAAGAGTCACTAACAGAGTAGCTGAAATGTATGGGAAGTGGACAATTTTGATTACATTAGAAAAACTGTGCTGCATCTTACTGACTGACAGTAGCTATTGTGTAGAATTTTGTTAGGAATGAATGTAGGAGTGATCTGGTATGATACCCATGCTGGCACACCATAAATGTGTAGGCATAACCTCCCCTACACCTTTGGCTCTGTCTGCCCCCTGCTTATGAACCCATTTGACCCCCTCCTTGTAGGTTTTTTGGGCCTTTCCTCCCTTTGAGCCTTATTGGTCCAGCCCACTCATAAGTTTCACTGAAATTCTATTAAAAGTTTTATTTACACCCCTTTTCTTGTAATTTTTAAATTTATCAGTACTTCCATGTGTACGCTTTATTAACTTTCCCTATGGGCCATATTGCTCTCCACCTAATATCCTTATTACTTCTCTCTCTTCCTTTCCCATATTTCAGTGAGTTTCCCTTCTTATTCCATACCCTATATGGGGATTTTATTAATCCAGTCTGTTATCTTTTTCAGCAGGACCACAGCTGATGTCCCGCCAGGGATCCTTTGTCATAGACAATGAGAAGTTAGAAACTCTAGACAACCGTGAGCTGGTAAAACTTGTCCAGCGATACATGGCAGAGTATGATAATGTCAGGAAGGAGAACAAGGACCTGCAGGTAAGTTGTCTTGGCTTCTTTGCTGCATAGGCAAGTGGATAGCCATCAAGTAGATTTGTAGATGGAGGGGGAACTGCTAGTAAGATACCTGGATAGGACAGCTATTCATGAGGTCTCTAAAGCTGTGTAGATTTAAAAGCAGCTATCATGTTATCATTTTTTTACTCATTTCATTGAAGAGAAATGGTTTTCAAATGTGTTCTACTGACAATGACAACTGTATTAGTAGTAGTTATAAAACTGTTTTGAGGTAAGAAGTGATAACTATGGGTGCAGTTTAAAGACTTTTACAGTAAGTGACAACATTATGAGTTTTAAAATTGTTCTGCAAACGTTGACAACCGTATGAGTAATAGTTTCAAAACTGTTCTCCTGCAGAAAGTGACAACTGCATTGGTGCGAGACCAGGAGCTCGTGTGTAAGGAAAATGAGCGACTTCTTAGGAAACTGGAAGATGTCAACAGGTACTTATAATTTCATCTTTGTGACTATAAGAGAACTCAAGTTCTAGCTTAGCTGATACATTTTTGTCCTGTCAGATGGTGCAGTTCAAAGATTCAGAAAAAAAAAGCAGAAACCATTCTTAGACATGCATATCTTAGTGCTTGTATCATCTTCACGTCTGTTGATTTTTGAAGCAGTTTAGGCTTGGGAACTCTTTATTAGTTGTTGAACTGCTCTAGTTGACTGTATGATGATGTAATTCCCACTTAGAGAAAGAGAGAGTTCTCTGCATCTGCAGTATGGTTGTTGAGTTTTGGAATTTCTTTGATCTTTGCCTATAGTTGAGAAATGGTTTTTGGTTTACTTCTACGAAGATGAAGAGCTAAGTTGATACTATCAGCATCCATGTCAGTGTCTGCATATGGACCCATAGCTTGGTTATATTTTATATCTGCAATATGTTTTCAGCCACTGTTTGATATACAGTCATGTATAACTTCTAATACAGATGCATATTGATAAGCACTTCAGCATTTCATGTAAAGTAGGCCACCCTGACCTCAATTTTACACCTCAGGGATGAACTCCATAATCAGTGAATACCAACAGACAGAGCCATGTAGGCAGCTGAGACCTAATGACCATATAGCAACCCTTCATGATCTATTATGTCATGACAAAGTGCCATTGATCTGCCAATGAGCCAGAAGCTTCATTCCTGCAAGATCTGTTTCAGTGTTTCAATGCAAACATACTGAAGTAGCAAGTGGGGATTCACAACATTACCTTTACTTCAGGACATAAAAGATGTTAGATCTGTATGTTCATTTTGATTCCATGTCACCATACAGTTTTTATTTTCTTTTTTTTTTAAAACTCCATGACATATAATATGCACATGCTTAGGTAGACTAGCCAGGTGATCAGTTCACTATGCTGGTGCAGTGGTCTACCCTACTTTGTTCTAATTCTATGTTCTGTTTTTTATGTTAGTTTATGCACTGCAAAGTATTTGCCATTTGTTTTGTTCTGGAAGTTTAGTTTGGCTCTCAAGGTTTTCGCATTGTGGCAGCAACCATAAACTTATGTTTTGTTGTTGCATCAACTCCTCTAATGTTATGTTTTTTATGTTCGAGGCTCCAGTCAAGGACAAAAGTAGACATCAAGGCCAGGCTTTGATTGAAATATATAAAGGTTAATAAAAGGGAAAAGGAAGAGATGAGGAAAAATATTTACAAGTTTTGGAGGAAGAAAAAATCTGTCTTTTAAAAAGTGCCAGGTAATCATTATTGGGAAAGATTTGAGAGTGAAGAGAATTCCAATAGTTATCAAAACGGATCACTCTTACAGCCACACAGGACTCATGTGATGCAGCAATGTGCTGAGCATTGTGTGGTTTAACTAGTGGTGGGGGCTTTTTTTTTTCTATAAAAAACTCTGCTCCTTGTATCTTTAGGATCAGGAAGGAAGTTTTGGCAAAGCTCATGCAATGTTTAGATTTATAACAGGTCTGACATTGGTCTGTTGATGTGTTATGATCTCAAACATAGACGTAGAAAAACAAACCATGGTCAGGCATTTTGTAGATGACAGTAGAGACAGTAAATTATGAAGTTTAGGAGTGAACAAAGAGACAGTGCAGAAAGACCTTGATATAATTTCTGAATGGGTGAAAGCAAATCTGATGGACTTTAAGGAAGGAAAATTTGAGTAAAACCATGGAATGGTCAATAATGTTTTCGCAACATGATATGAAAGCCCAGCAGCTTACAGAATAGAAAACAAATTAAACATCAAAGATATAGTACTGTAATAAATAAGAAATTTGAATTCAAAGAATACTTTGATAAGTAAGTACAAGTATCATTGATCCAATTGATGAGGTAAATAATAGTGAGAACTTTCAGTTCCTTGTATACATAGGCAAAATTGTATAGTGTGGATTTGGCAGTGAATGGAACCATGGAAGCAGAAGAGAGTCACAGGGTGGGGGAGGGGGCGAAGGTTCTGGGAGCGTTGAAGAATGTGTAGAAGGTGAGAACATTATCTCATAGAGCAAAAAAAAGGCTTTCATCTTCCGCAAAGCTTTTACTACCTCTTCTCTGTTTACCAAATCATTTTCCCTAACCCTCGCACTTTGCACACCACCTCGACCAAAACACCCTATATCTGCCACTCTATCATCAAACACATTCAACATATATATATATATATATATATATATATATATATATATATATATATATATATATATATATATATATATATATTTTTTTTTTTTTTCATACTATTCGCCATTTCCCGCGATAGCGAGGTAGCGTTGAGAACAGAGGACTGGGCCTTTGAGGGAATATCCTCACCTGGCCCTCTTCTCCGTTCCTTCTTTTGGGGAAAAAAAAAAAACGAGAGGGGAGGATTTCCAGCCCCCCGCTCCCTTCCCTTTTAGTCGCCTTCTACGACACGCAGGGAATACGTGGGAAGTATTCTTTCTCCCCTATCCCCAGGGAAAATATATATATACATATATATATATATATATATATATATATATATATTTATTTTTTTATTTTTTTTATTATACTTTGTCGCTGTCTCCCGCGTTTGCGAGGTAGCGCAAGGAAACAGACGAAAGAAATGGCCCAACCCCCCCCATACACATGTATATACATACGTCCACACACGCAAATATACACACCTACACAGCTTTCCATGGTTTACCCCAGACGCTTCACATGCCTTGATTCAATCCACTGACAGCACGTCAACCCCAGTATACCACATCGCTCCAATTTACTCTATTCCTTGCCCTCCTTTCACCCTCCTGCATGTTCAGGCCCCGATCACACAAAATCTTTTTCACTCCATCTTTCCACCTCCAATTTGGTCTCCCTCTTCTCCTCGTTCCCTCCACCTCCGACACATATATCCTCTTGGTCAATCTTTCCTCGCTCATTCTCTCCATGTGCCCAAACCACTTCAAAACACCCTCTTCTGCTCTCTCAACCACGCTCTTTTTATTTCCACACATCTCTCTTACCCTTACGTTACTCACTCGATCAAACCACCTCACACCACACATTGTCCTCAAACATCTCATTTCCAGCACATCCATCCTCCTGCGCACAACTCTATCCATAGCCCACGCCTCGCAACCATACAACATTGTTGGAACCACTATTCCTTCAAACATACCCATTTTTGCTTTCCGAGATAATGTTCTCGACTTCCACACATTTTTCAAGGCTCCCAGAATTTTCGCCCCCTCCCCCACCCTATGATCCACTTCCGCTTCCATGTTTCCATCCGCTGCCAGATCCACTCCCAGATATCTAAAACACTTCACTTCCTCCAGTTTTTCTCCATTCAAACTCACCTCCCAATTGACTTGACCCTCAACCCTACTGTACATAATAACCGTGCTCTTTTTCACATTTACTCTTAACTTTCTTCTTCCACACACTTTACCAAACTCAGTCACCAGCTTCTGCAGTTTCTCACATGAATCAGCCACCAGCGCTGTATCATCAGCGAACAACAACTGACTCACTTCCCAAGCTCTCTCATCCCCAACAGACTTCATACTTGCCCCTCTTTCCAAAACTCTTGCATTTACCTCCCTAACAACCCCATCCATAAACAAATTAAACAACCATGGAGACATCACACACCCCTGCCGCAGACCTACATTCACTGAGAACCAGTCACTTTCCTCTCTTCCTACACGTACACATGCCTTACATCCTCGATAAAAACTTTTCACTGTTTCTAACAACTTTCCTCCCACACCATATATATGTATATATATATATATATATATATATATATATATATATATATATATATATATTTGCTTTGTCGCTGTCTCCCGCGTTTGCGAGGTAGCGCAAGGAAACAGACGAAAGAAATGGCCCAACCCACCCCCATACACATGTATATACATACGTCCATTCACGCAAATATACATACCTACACAGCTTTCCATGGTTCACCCCAGACACTTCACATGCCCTGATTCAATCCACTGACAGCACGTCAACCCCGGTATACCACATCGATCCAATTCACTCTATTCCTTGCCCTCCTTTCACCCTCCTGCATGTTCAGGCCCCGATCACACAAAATCTTTTTCACTCCATCTTTCCACCTCCAATTTGGTCTCCCACTTCTCGTTCCCTCCACCTCCAACACATATATCTTCTTGGTCAATCTTTCCTCTCTCACATATATATATATATATATATATATATTCTTTCTTTCTTTCATACTATTCGCCATTTCCCACATTAGCGAGGTTGTGTAAGAACAAAGGACTGGACCTTTCAGGGAATATCCTCAAATGGCCCCCTTCTCTGTCCCTTCTTTTGGAAAATCAAAAAAAACGAGAGGGGAGGATTTCCAGCCCCCCACTCCCTTCCCTTTTAGTCGCCTTCTACGACACGCAGGGAATACGTGGGAAGTATTCTTTCTCCCCTATCCCCAGGGATTTTTTTTTTTTTGCCTTGTCGCCGTCTCCCGCGCTCACGAGGCAGCGCAAGGAAACAGACGAAAGAAACGGCCCAACCCACCCCCATACACATGTATATACATACGTCCACACACGCAAAATATACATACCTACACAGCTTTCCATGGTTTACCCCAGACGCTTCACATGCCCCGCTTTAATCCACTGACAGCACGTCAACCCCGGTATACCACATCACTCCAATTCACTCTATTCCTTGCCCTCCTTTCACCCTCCTGCATGTTCAGGCCCCGATCACACAAAATCTTTTTCACTCCATCTTTCCACCTCCAATTTGGTCTCCCTCTTCTCCTCATTCCCTCCACCTCCGACACATATATCCTCTTGGTCAATCTTTCCTCACTCATTCTCTCCATGTGCCCAAACCATTTCAAAACACCCTCTTCTGCTCTCTCAACCATGCTCATTTTATTTCCACACATCTCTCTTACCCTTACAGTAACGTTACTTACTCGATCAAACCACCTCACACCACACATTGTCCTCAAACATCTCATTTCCAGCACATCCATCCTCCTGCGCACAACTCTATCCATAGCCCACGCCTCGCAACCATACAACATTGTTGGAACCACTATTCCTTCAAACATACTCATTTTTGCTTTCCGAGATAATGTTCTCGACTTCCACACATTCTTCAAGGCTCCCAGAATTTTCGCCCCCTCCCCCACCCTATGATCCACTTCCACTTCCATAGTTCCATCCGCTGCCAGATCCACTCCCAGATATCTAAAACACTTCACTTCCTCCAGTTTTTCTCCATTCAAACTCACCTCCCAATTGACTTGACCCTCAACCCTACTGTACCTAATAACCTTGCTCTTATTCACATTTACTCTTAACTTTCTTCTTTCACACACTTTACCAAACTCAGTCACCAGCTTCTGCAGTTTCTCACATGAATCAGCCACCAGCGCTGTATCATCAGCGAACAACAACTGACTCACTTCCCAAGCTCTCTCATCCCCAACAGACTTCATACTTGCCCCTCTTTCCAAAACTCTTGCATTCACCTCCCTAACAACCCCATCCATAAACAAATTAAACAACCATGGAGACATCACACACCCCTGCCGCAAACCTACATTCACTGAGAACCAATCACTTTCCTCTCTTCCTACACGTACACATGCCTTACATCCTCGATAAAACTTTTCACTGCTTCTAACAACTTGCCTCCCACACCATATATTCTTAATACCTTCCACAGAGCATCTCTATCAACTCTATCATATGCCTTCTCCAGATCCATAAATGCTACATACAAATCCATTTGCTTTTCTAAGTATTTCTCACATACATTCTTCAAAGCAAACACCTGATCCACACATCCTCTACCACTTCTGAAACCACAATGCTCTTCCCCAATCTGATGCTCTGTACATGCTTTCACCCTCTCAATCAATACCCTCCCATATAATTTACCAGGAATACTCAACAAACTTATACCTCTGTAATTTGAGCGCTCACTCTTATCCCCTTTGCCTTTGTACAATGGTACTATGCACGCATTCCGCCAATCCTCAGGCACCTCACCGTGAGCCATACATACATTAAATAACCTTACCAACCAGTCAACAATACAGTCACCCCCTTTTTTAATAAATTCCACTGCAATACCATCCAAACCTGCTGCCTTGCCGGCTTTCATCTTCCGCAAAGCTTTTACTACCTCTTCTCTGTTTACTAAATCATTTTCCGTAACCCTCTCACTTTGCACACCACCTCGACCAAAACACCCTATATCTGCCACTCTATCATCAAACACATTCAACAAACCTTCAAAATACTCACTCCATCTCCTTCTCACATCACCACTACTTGTTATCACCTCCCCATTTGCGCCCTTCACTGAAGTTCCCATTTGCTCCCTTGTCTTACGCACTTTATTTACCTCCTTCCAGAACATCTTTTTATTCTCCCTAAAATTTAATGATATATATATATATATATTCCTCGCGTGTCGTAGAAAGCGACTAGAGGGGACGGGAGCGGGGGGCCGGAAATCCTCCCCTCCTTGTATTAACTTTCTAAAATGGGAAACAGAAGAAGGAGTCACACGGGGAGTGATCATCCTCCTCGAAGGCTCAGAGTGGGGTGCCTAAATGTGTGTGGATGTAACCAAGATGTGAAAAAAGGAGAGATAGGTAGTATGTTTGAGGAAAGGAACCTGAATGTTTTGGCTCTGAGTGAAACGAAGCTCAAGGGTAAAGGGGAAGAGTGGTTTGGAAATGTCTGGGGAGTGAAGTCAGGGGTTAGTGAGAGGACAAGAGCAAGGGAAGGAGTAGCAATACTCCTGAAACAGGAGTTGTGGGAGTATGTGATAGAATGTAAGAAAGTAAATTCTCGATTAATATGGGTAAAATTGAAAGTTGATGGAGAGAGGTGGGTGATTATTGGTGCATATGCACCTGGGCATGAGAAGAAAGATCATGAGAGGCAAGTGTTTTGGGAGCAGCTGAATGAGTGTGTTAGCGGTTTTGATGCACGAGACCGGGTTATAGTGATGGGTGATTTGAATGCAAAGGTGAGTAATGTGGCAGTTGAGGGAATAATTGGTATGCATGGGGTGTTCAGTGTTGTAAATGGAAATGGTGAAGAGCTTGTAGATTTATGTGCTGAAAAAGGACTGATGATTGGGAATACCTGGTTTAAAAAGCGAGATATACATAAGTATACTTATGTAAGTAGGAGAGATGGCCAGAGAGCGTTATTGGATTACGTGTTAATTGACAAGCGTGCGAAAGAGAGACTTTTGGATGTTAATGTGCTGAGAGGTGCAACTGGAGGGATGTCTGATCATTATCTTGTGGAGGCTAAGGTGAAGATTAGTATGGGTTTTCAGAAAAGAGGAGTGAATGTTGGGGTGAAGAAGGTGGTGAGAGTAAGTGAGCTTGGGAAGGAGACCTGTGTGGGGAAGTACCAGGAGAGACTGTGTACAGAATGGAAAAAGGTGAGAACAATGGAAGTAAGGGGAGTGGGGGAGGAATGGGATGTATTTAGGGAATCAGTGATGGATTGCGCAAAAGATGCTTGTGGCATGAGAAGATTGGGAGGTGGGCTGTTTAGAAAGGGTAGTGAGTGGTGGGATGAAGAAGTAAGAGTATCAGTGAAAGAGAAGAGAGAGGCATTTGGACGATTTTTGCAGGGAAAAAATGCAATTGAGTGGGAGAAGTATAAAAGAAAGAGACAGGAGGTCAAGAGAAAGGTGCAAGAGGTGAAAAAAAGGGCAAATGAGAGTTGGGGTGAGAGACTATCAGTAAATTTTAGGGAGAATAAAAAGATGTTCTGGAAGGAGGTAAATAGGGTGCGTAAGACAAGGGAGCAAATGGGAACTTCAGTGAAGGGCGTAAATGGGGAGGTGATAACAAGTAGCGGTGATGTGAGAAGGAGATGGAATGAGTATTTTGAAGGTTTGTTGAATGTGTCTGATGACAGAGTGGCAGATATAGGGTGTTTTGGTCGAGGTGGTGTGCAAAGTGAGAGGGTTAGGGAAAATGATTTGGTAAACAGAGAAGAGGTAGTAAAAGCTTTGCGGAAGATGAAAGCCGGCAAGGCAGCAGGTTTGGATGGTATTGCAGTGGAATTTATTAAAAAAGGGGGTGACTGTATTGTTGACTGGTTGGTAAGGTTATTTAATGTATGTATGACTCATGGTGAGGTGCCTGAGGATTGGCGGAATGCGTGCATAGTGCCATTGTACAAAGGCAAAGGGGATAAGAGTGAGTGCTCAAATTACAGAGGTATAAGTTTGTTGAGTATTCCTGGTAAATTATATGGGAGGGTATTGATTGAGAGGGTGAAGGCATATACAGAGCATCAGATTGGGGAAGAGCAGTGCGGTTTCAGAAGTGGTAGAGGATGTGTGGATCAGGTGTTTGCTTTGAAGAATGTATGTGAGAAATACTTAGAAAAGCAAATGGATTAGTATGTAGCATTTATGGATCTGGAGAAGGCATATGATAGAGTTGATAGAGATGCTCTGTGGAAGGTATTAAGAATATATGGTGTGGGAGGCAAGTTGTTAGAAGCAGTGAAAAGTTTTTATCGAGGATGTAAGGCATGTGTACGTGTAGGAAGAGAGGAAAGTGATTGGTTCTCAGTGAATGTAGGTTTGCGGCAGGGGTGTGTGATGTCTCCATGGTTGTTTAATTTGTTTATGGATGGGGTTGTTAGGGAGGTAAATGCAAGAGTCCTGGAAAGAGGGGCAAGTATGAAGTCTGTTGGGGATGAGAGAGCTTGGGAAGTGAGTCAGTTGTTGTTCGCTGATGATACAGCGCTGGTGGCTGATTCATGTGAGAAACTGCAGAAGCTGGTGACTGAGTTTGGTAAAGTGTGTGGAAGAAGAAAGTTAAGAGTAAATGTGAATAAGAGCAAGGTTATTAGGTACAGTAGGGGTGAGGGTCAAGTCAATTGGGAGGTGAGTTTGAATGGAGAAAAACTGGAGGAAGTGAAGTGTTTTAGATATCTGGGAGTGGATCTGTCAGCGGATGGAACCATGGAAGCGGAAGTGGATCATAGGGTGGGGGAGGGGGCGAAAATTTTGGGAGCCTTGAAAAATGTGTGGAAGTCGAGAACATTATCTCGGAAAGCAAAAATGGGTATGTTTGAAGGAATAGTGGTTCCAACAATGTTGTATGGTTGCGAGGCGTGGGCTATGGATAGAGATGTGCGCAGGAGGATGGATGTGCTGGAAATGAGATGTTTGAGGAAAATGTGTGGTGTGAGGTGGTTTGATCGAGTAAGTAACGTAAGGGTAAGAGAGATGTGTGGAAATAAAAAGAGCGTGGTTGAGAGAGCAGAAGAGGGTGTTTTGAAATGGTTTGGGCACATGGAGAGAATGAGTGAGGAAAGATTGACCAAGAGGATATATGTGTCGGAGGTGGAGGGAACGAGGAGAAGAGGGAGACCAAATTGGAGGTGGAAAGATGGAGTGAAAAAGATTTTGTGTGATCGGGGCCTGAACATGCAGGAGGGTGAAAGGAGGGCAAGGAATAGAGTGAATTGGAGCGATGTGGTATACAGGGGTTGACGTGCTGTCAGTGGATTGAATCAAGGCATGTGAAGCGTGTGGGGTAAACCATGGAAAGCTGTGTAGGTATGTATATTTGCGTGTGTGGACGTGTGTATGTACATGTGTATGGGGGGGGGGTTGGGCCATATATATATATATATATATATATTTATTTATTTATTTATTTATTTTGCTTTATCTCTTCTCCCGCGTTGCGAGGTAACGCAAGGAAACAGACGAAAGAAATGGCCCAACCCACCCCCATAGACAATGTATACACACACACACGTCCACACACGCAAATATACATACCTATACATCTCAATGTACACATATATATACATACACAGACACATACATATATACCCATGCACACAATTCACACTGTCTGCCCCCATTCACTCCCATCGCCACCTCGCCACACATGGAATACCATCCCCCTCCCCCCTCATGTGTGCGAGGTAGCACTAGGAAAAGACAACAAAGGCCCCATTCGTTCACACTCAGTCTCTAGCTGCCACGCAAGAATGCCCGAAACCACAGCTCCCTTTCCACATCCAGGCCCCACACAACTTTCCATGGTTTACCCCAGACGCTTCACATGCCCTGATTGAATCCACTGACAGCACGTCAACTCTGGTATACCACATCAATCCAATTCACTCTATTCCTTGCCCTCCTTTCACCCTCCTGCATGTTCAGGCCCCGATCACACAAAATCTTTTTCACTCCATCTTTCCACCTCCAATTTGGTCTCCCACTTCTCCTCGTTCCCTCCACCTCCGACACATATATCCTCTTGGTCAATCTTTCCTCACTCATTCTCTCCATGTGCCCAAACCATTTCAAAACACCCTCTTCTGCTCTCTCAACCATGCTCTTTTTATTTCCACACATCTCTCTTACCTTTACATTACTTACTCGATCAAACCACCTCACACCACACATTGTCCTCAAACATCTCATTTCCAGCACATCCACCCTCCTGCGCACAACTCTATCCATAGCCCACGCCTCGCAACCATACAACATTGTTGGAACCACTATTCCTTCAAACAAACCCATTTATTTTTTTTTTTTTATTCTTTGTCGCTGTCTCCCGCGTTTGCGAGGTAGCGCAAGGAAACAGACGAAAGAAATGGCCCAACCCCCCCCCATACACATGTATATACATACGTCCACACACGCAAATATACATACCTACACAGCTTTCCATGGTTTACCCCAGACGCTTCACATGCCTTGATTCAATCCACTGACAGCACGTCAACCACGGTATACCACATCGCTCCAATTCACTCTATTCCTTGCCCTCCTTTCACCCTCCTGCATGTTCAGGCCCCGATCACACAAAATCTTTTTCACTCCATCTTTCCACCTCCAATTTGGTCTCCCTCTTCTCCTCGTTCCCTCCACCTCCGACACATATATCCTCTTGGTCAATCTTTCCTCACTCATTCTCTCCATGTGCCCAAACCACTTCAAAACACCCTCTTCTGCTCTCTCAACCACGCTCTTTTTATTTCCACACATCTCTCTTACCCTTACGTTACTCACTCGATCAAACCACCTCACACCACACATTGTCCTCAAACATCTCATTTCCAGCACATCCATCCTCCTGCGCACAACTCTATCCATAGCCCACGCCTCGCAACCATACAACATTGTTGGAACCACTATTCCTTCAAACATACCCATTTTTGCTTTCCGAGATAATGTTCTCGACTTCCACACATTCTTCAAGGCCCCCAGAATTTTCGCCCCCTCCCCCACCCTATGATCCACTTCTGCTTCCATGGTTCCATCCGCTGCCAGATCCACTCCCAGATATCTAAAACACTTCATTTCCTCCAGTTTTTCTCCATTCAAACTCACCTCCCAATTGACTTGACCCTCAACCCTACTGTACCTAATAACCTTGCTCTTATTCACATTTACTCTTAACTTTCTTCTTCCACACACTTTACCAAACTCAGTCACCAGCTTCTGCAGTTTCTCACATGAATCAGCCACCAGCGCTGTATCATATATATATATATATATATATATATATATATATATATATATATATATATATATATGGGGAGGTGATAACAAGTAGTGGTGATGTGAGAAGGAGATGGAGTGAGTATTTTGAAGGTTTGTTGAATGTGTTTGATGATAGAGTGGCAGATATAGGGTGTTTTGGTCGAGGTGGTGTGCAAAGTGAGAGGGTTAGGGAAAATGATTTGGTAAACAGAGAAGAGGTAGTAAAAGCTTTGCGGAAGATGAAAGCCGGCAAGGCAGCAGGTTTGGATTGTATTGTAGTGGAATTTATTAAAAAAGGGGGTGACTGTATTGTTGACTGGTAGGTAAGGTTATTTAATGTATGTATGACTCATGGTGAAGTGCCTGAGGATTGGTGGAATGCGTGCATAGTGCCATTGTACAAAGGCAAAGGGGATAAGAGTGAGTGCTCAAATTACAGAGGTATAAGTTTGTTGAGTATTCCTGGTAAATTATATGGGAGGGTATTGATTGAGAGGGTGAAGGCATGTACAGAGCATCAGATTGGGGAAGAGCAGAAGTGGTAGAGGATGTGTGGATCAGGTGTTTGCTTTGAAGAATGTATGTGAGAAATACCTAGAAAAGCAAATGGATTTGTATGTAGCATTTATGGATCTGGAGAAGGCATATGATAGATTTAATAGAGATGCTCTGTGGAAGGTATTAAGAATATATGGTGTGGGAAGCAAGTTGTCAGAAGCAGTGAAAAGTTTTTATCGAAGATGTAAGGCATGTGTATGTGTAGGAAGAGAGGAAAGTGATTGGGTCTCAGTGAATGTAGGTTTGCGGCAGGGGTGTGTGATGTCTCCATGGTTGTTTAATTTGTTTATGGATGGGGTTGTTAGGGAGGTGAATGCAAGAATCTTGGAAAGAGGGGCAAGTATGAAGTCTGTTGTGGATGAGAGAGCTTGGGAAGTGAGTCAGTTGTTGTTCGCTGATGATACAGCGCTGGTGGCTGATTCATGTGAGAAACTGCAGAAGCTGGTGACTGAGTTTGGTAAAGTGTGTGAAAGAAGAAAGTTAAGAGTAAATGTGAATAAGAGCAAGGTTATTAGGTACAGTAGGGTTGAGGGTCAAGTCAATTGGGAGGTGAGTTTGAATGGAGAAAAACTGGAGGAAGTAAAGTGTTTTAGATATCTGGGAGTGGATCTGACAGTGGATGGAACCATGGAAGCGGAAGTGGATCGGATCATAGGGTGGGGGAGGGGGCGAAAATCCTGTGAGCCTTGAAGAATGTGTGGAAGTCGAGAACATTATCTCGGAAACAAAAATGGGTATGTTTGAAGGAATAGTGGTTCCAACAATATTGTATGGTTGCGAGGCGTGGGCTATGGATAGAGTTGTGCGCAGGAGGGTGGATGTGCTGGAAATGAGATGTTTGAGGACAATGTGTGGTGTGAGATGGTTTGATCGAGTAAGTAATGTAAGGGTAAGAGAGATGTGTGGAAATAAAAAGAGCGTGGTTGAGAGAGCAGAAGAGGGTGTTTTGAAATGGTTTGGGCACATAGAGAGAATGAGTGAGGAAAGATTGACCAAGAGGATATATGTGTTGGAGGTGGAGGGAACGAGGAGAAGAGGGAGACCAAATTGGAGGTGGAAAGATGGAGTGAAAAAGATTTTGTGTGATCGGGGCCTGAACATGCAGGAGGGTGAAAGGCGGGCAAGGAATAGAGTGAATTGGATCGATGTGGTATACCGGGGTTGATGTGCTGTCAGTGGATTGAATCAGGGCATGTGAAGCGTCTGGGGTAAACCATGGAAAGTTGTGTGGGGCCTGGATGTGGAAAGGGAGCTGTGGTTTCAGGCATTATTGCATGACAGCTAGAGACTGAGTGTGAACGAATGGGGCCTTTGTTGTCTTTTCCTAGCGATACCTCGCACACATGAGGGGGGAGAGGGATGGTATTCCATGTGTGGCGAGGTGGCGATGGGAATGAATAAAGGCAGACTGTGTGAATTGTGTGCATGGGTATATATGTATGTGTCTGTGTGTGTATATATATGTGTACATTGAGATGTATAGGTATGTATATTTGCGTGTGTGGATGTGTATGGGAGTGGGTTTGGCCATTTCTTTCGTCTGTTTCCTTGCGCTACCTCGCAAATGCGGGAGACAGCGACAAAGCAAAATAAATAGATAAATATATATTTATTTTGCTTTGTCGCTGTCTCCCGCATAAGCAAGGCAGCGCAAGGAAATAGAAGAAAGAATGGCCCAACCCACCCATATACACATGTTTATACATATACGTCCACACACGCAAATATACATACCTATACATCTCAACATATACATATATATACACACACAGACATATACATATATACACATGTACATAATTCATACTAGCTACCTTTATTCATTCCCATCGCCACCCCACCACACATGAAATAAAAACCCCCTCCTCCCTCATGTGTGCGGTGTAGAGCTAGGAAAGACAACAAAGGCCACATTTGTTCACACTCAGTCTCTAGCTGTCATGTACTAATGCACCAAAACCACAGTTCCCTTTCCACATCCAGTCCCCACAGAAGTTTCCATGGATTATCCCAGACGCTTCACATGCCCTGGTTCAATCCATTGACAGCACGTCGACCCCGGTATACCACATCGTTCCAATTCACTCTATTCCTTGCATGCCTTTCACCCTCCTGCATGTTCAGGCCCCGATCACTCAAAATCTTTTTTACTCCGTCTTTCCACCTCCACTTTGGTCTCCCACTTCTCATTCCCTCCACCTCTGACACATATATCCTCTTGGTCAATCTTTCCTCACTCATTCTCTTCATGTGACCAAACCATTTCAAAACACCCTCTTCTGCTCTCTCAACCACACTCTTTTTATTACCACACATCTCTCTTACCCTTACATTACTTACTCGATCAAACCATGTCACACCACATATTGTCCTGAAACATCTCATTTCCAGCTCATCCACCCTCCTCCGCACAACTCTATCTATAGCCCACTCCTCACAACCATATAACATTGTTGGAACCACTATTCCTTCAAACATAGCCATTTTTGCTTTCCGAGATAATGTTCTCGGCTTCCACACATTCTTTAACGCTCCCAGAACTTTCGCAGTTTCCCCCACCCTATGATTCACTTCCGCTTCCATGGTTCCATCCGCTGCCAAATCCACTCCCAGATATCTAAAGCACTTCCCTTCCTCCAGTTTTTCTCCATTCAAACTTACCTCCCAATTGACTTGTCCCTCAACCCCACTTTACCTAATAACCTTGCTCTTATTCACATTTACTCTCAGCTTTTTTCTTTCACACACTTTACCAAACTCAGTCACCAGCTTCTGCAGTTTCTCACACGAATCAGCCACCAGCACTGTATCATCAGCGAACAACAACTGACTCACTTCTTAAGCTCTCTCATCCACAACAGAGTGCATACCTCCCATATAATTTCCCAGGAATACTCAACAAACTTATACCTCTGTAATTGGAGCACTCACTTTTATCCCCTTTGCCATTGTACAATGGCACTATGCAAGCATTCCACCAATCCTCAGGCACTTCACCATGAGTCATACATACATCAAATGACCTTACCTACCAGTCAACAATACAGTCACCCCCTTTTTAATAAATTCCACTGCAATACCATCCAAACCTGCTGCCTTGCCTGCTTTCATCTTCCACAAAGCTTTTACCAAATCATTTTCCCTAACCCTCTCACTTTGCACACCACCTCAACCAAAACTCCCTATATCTGCCACTCTATCATCAAACACATTCAACAAACCTTCAAAATACTCATTCCATCTCCTTCTCACATCACCACTTCTTGTTATCACCTCCCCATTAGCCCCATTCACTGAAGTTCCCATTGATTCCCTTGTCTTACGCACTTGATTTACCTCCAAAACATCTTTTTATTCTTCCTAAAATTTAATTATACTCTCTCACCCCAACTCTCATTTGCCCTCTTTTTCACCTTCTGCACCTTTCTCTTGACCTCCTGCCTCTTTCTTTTATACATCTCCCACTCATTTGCATTATTTCCCTGCAGAAATCGTTCAAATACCTCTCTCTTCTCTTTCACTAACAATCTTACTTCTTCATCCTACCACTCACTACTCTTTCTAATCTGCCCACCTCCCACGCTTCTCATGCCACAAGCATCTTTTGCGCAAGCCATCACTGCTTCCCTAAATACATCCCATTCCTCCCACACTCCCCTTACGTCCTTTGTTCTCACCTTTTTCCATTCTGTACTCATTTTCTCCTGGTACTTCCTTACACAAGTCTCCTTCCTAAGCTCACTTACTCTCACCACTCTCTTCACCCCAATATTCTTCTTTTCTGAAAACCTCTACAAATCTTCACCTTTGCCTCCACAAGATAATGATCGGACATCCCTCCAGTTGCACCTCTCAGCACATTAACATCCAAAAGTCTCTCTTTCGCGCACCTATCAATTAACACGTAATCCAATAACGCTCTCTGGCCATCTCTCCTACTTACATACATATACTTATGTATATCTCTCTTTTTAAACCAGGTATTCCCAATCACCAGTCCTTTTTCAGCACATAAATCTACAAGCTCTACACCATTTCCATTTACTACACTGAACACCCCATGTACACCAGCTATTCCCTCAACTTCCACATTACTCACCTTTGCATTCAAATCACCCATCACTATAAGCCGGTCATAAAAGGCGACTAAAAGGGAGATAACTGGGGGTTGGAAATCTTCCCCTCTCGTTTTTCATTGTCCGAAAGAAGGAACAGAGAAGGAGGCCAAGTGAGGATATTCCCTCAAAGGCTCAGTCCTCTGTTCTTAATGCTACCTCGCTAATGCGGGAAATGGCGAATATGTATGAAAAAAATATTATTATTATTTTTATTATACATAATCGCTCATTCCTGAGTCAGCAAGGTAGCGCCAGGAAAACAAACGAAGAATGGCCCATGCGCTCATGTACATGTATATATACATAAATGCTCACATACACATATACATATCAACATATACATACATACACATGTACATATTCATACTTGCATGCCTTCATCAGTTGTATGAATGGAAGCATGTTCACACATTCAGATGATGCTATTCACGTTGAGTAGGTGCACATTTTAACTGACGCTACGTTAAATGCAAAAACACAGAAGGTAAAAGTGTGCACTGTGCTATGAGTTCATTAGTTTTCTTTGGACTAGAGGGTCAGAGATTGACATAACAATCATTAAAGTGGAAGTCATACATTTTGCAACACTTTTAATACCTTAATGCAATTTTCATGCATTCCACTAGGATTATCAGTGTACTGATGCTGGCTATTTATTCTAATGTTACTCTTCAAACACCTTTTTCCCATGTAGTGTCAGATTTGTATTATATGCATGTATGGTATGGTATGTTGTAATCAAAGTTATTGTTTATTTTAGTTTCCAAAAAATTTTGGTTTTTGTCATTTTGCAAATAGTTGCTTGCATGTTCACACCTAAAGTTGTGAAAAAGTAGTTCACATGTAAAAGTTTAAAAGTAGTTTAAAATCATTTTAAGATTTTATCAGTAAGAGGTGAAAGGTTATTAACTAAAACAAGCAACCACTGCTATGAACAGCTGCCACCTCTTACTTCCAGGGGCCTGCACTCAGATCCTAGTACGCAAAGTAAGGACAGGTTAGTGCTGTTTGCAATCATGGTGTGCATGCTGACTGGCTGCTGCTGCTGCTGATGCAATCCCTGTGGTGTACAGGATAATGTATGGCTGTACTGGTTTAATTGGCTTATTGTTTTATGCTTGCATTCTTGCGTTGGTAGCAATTGAAGACCAGATCCTTGAAATTACAGCACTGTGCTCTCTGCTGCTGTTGCCATATTGAAGAACTTCAAAGATCTATCCCTATGTTGTTTTTACATATTCATAAAGCAGTATACAGAATTTGTCGATAACATGTTTACAGTTGAAAGAATTAAAACACAAAAAGAGGAAAAATAGTATGATACTTTTGACAACTGAAGCAACTGGTTGACCTTGTCATGGTATGATTTATTAAGATTCTTAATATGATTGTTTGTGTATCAGCAGTAAAGTATTCATTGTCTGTGACTTATAGCAAATGCATAAAGCCCTGCAAAATGTTCATACATTCTCAGCTTATATACAGTGTAACAGTAGCAAAGTACCCAGTTTTCCAGTATGGCATTTTATAACTTTAACCTTAAACTTTCAACTGACTGTTTCCATTAGTATTCCACTTGCACAGATAATACCTTGATTGCATATATTCTTCAGTTATCATTAGCATCATTATGGGAAATACCTCTAGCCTTTTGTAATTCATTCACTATATGCATCTCTTCCCCTCAAACATTAACCATATTTGTTTTCCAGCCTTTCCTATTACTCATTCTACTTGGCAATGACATCTCTGTATGCTTTCATCCATGGAACTTTTTATGATTCCCTCAGTTACATACTTCTTACTTATAATTGCCATGAATATTCTCCTAATTCTTTATTTTCATATCATTTCAGCTTAATTTCAAAACCACCCAATTTTGTAAGAACTTTTTAAGAAGTGGAACAGTGAATTGCAGTATACAAATTTTAAGAGTAGTTAAGAGGGTCAGGTGAAAAAAAGTACATAAGGATGCTTATGCATGCAAAGTTATAAATAATTTATGAATACGAAGATTTTACTAAGGGAATTAAAGATAAAAATTATATTAATGGATATGAACAGCAGAACATTCTAGCCAGTAATCATCAGGTTCTTTTTTTTTACACACTTCTCTCTCTCTTAGTCTCTCCCATTTAACCAAGGACTCAGAATTCCTCCAGTTCTTGCATGATTCCATTCTTAGCTGCCTTTTGCTCACTGTCATAAATACTAACTACCAATCTTAGATACTTGAGCCACTTCACAACTTAATATTCTTTTTTGTTACAAGTGCCATTGACTGAGATCGTCCATCTTTAAAAGAGGACATACTTGCTCTTAATGACTTACTTTCACCACTAGTGTAACTTTCTGTTCTGCCAAACCTTTTGTTGACTAACAGAGCATAACCATCCACATGTCATGACTGTGTTATCTCCAGGTATGTTCTACTATCAGTAAGGTGTAACCCAACGTTATTTCATTTTCTGTCATGCTCATTTTATTGAAATAATGAATAACCCTGGTAACGTTATACATCTAACTGACGGATTCTCATGTCTCATAGGCACTCGTACCTCTAAGTACTTACAAATGAGCCATAATGCCATCATGTTAATTGAGCACCAGATGGACATACAGTACCATGGCCTAATAAATGTAACAATGGTCAAAAGTAGATCTGGAGCCACCTTTTCTTATGAGATACATTGAGACACAAAGGTCATGATAAGACACATTCAGTCATAGCTAAATATATGAAAGATTGAAAATTTTGCACATTTGTAAAGAACGGTGAATTTCTGGCTTGTATTTTCATATAGGTATAACAGCTCAGACTAGATCTTATAGCTTAATCTATATCTTCCACCTGTAGATTAAACAGCACAGCTGGGTCAGATCCATTTCTGCACTGCATGATGATTCATTCATATTGCTATTGGTGATCAGTTTGTAATACACAAGAAAAATAGCAATGTTTTATGACAGATACTGCATTTTTAGCATGTGATATCCATTCTTTTAATTATGGTATCCAAAACAGTATCGTTAAGTTTAAGGATATCCTTAGTAAAAGGTTCTGTAGGCATTGCTAACAATCATACCTTCATTTGCCAAAAAGATTCATATATTTTTACACTGCATCAACATTGACTCTTTGGATGTCATATGATGCTAATGTTTTTAGTTTTTTCATTAGTTTATGTGGTAACAGATGCACTTATCACTGCAACAAATTTTTGAAAGGTAAACAGGATCCACATGTGTAAGAGGTGAGAATGTTTTAGGCAAGTCTGAGACTGATGGTGAAAAGAATAAGATTGTTAGAGATGGAAGGAGTATTTTATAGAACTGATGAACTAACTGTTGGTTCTGTAGAATTGGAGATAATGAGAGAGAGGAGAGGAAGACATTACAAATGAGAAAGTAAGAATAATAATAAAGCTCTTAAAGAGTAGAAAATCTGATGGGCATAGATAGGCTGATAAGCAAGAGAATTAGGAGTGTAGGTGAAACTGCTCTGAAGTGTATCTGCAGTGCATACAGAAGCATGGAAAAGTAGTTAAGAGCCTGATAACTTGATGAAGGCAACAATTGTTTTACAGTGTAAGGGAAGTGGGAGTGAGTTTGACTTTAAGAATTACAGAGGAATAAGTTTCCTTGCATAGTTAGCATGGAGCATAACTCGATAGTACTTGATCATGTTAAGATTTGTTAACCCATTGTTGGTAAGGAACAGACTAAGTATGGGAAGGAAAGAGGGTGTATAAGCCAAATTTTTATACATGAATAACAGTAGAAAGGTTCAAGAGAAAGAGGTGTATACAGTTTACATGAATTTGGAAAAGGTGTATGATCCGGGGAACAGAATTCTCTCGGTTGTCCTGAATATGTATAGTGTATGACTCTATATGGTGTCAGTATGTTATCTCTTTGCAGCTCCTGTATCAACTCCTTTCATTCTTATCATTACATATTTCAATCAACAGCATTTTTCCTTTGTCTTTTCACTGGTGTGGCTCTTATTTTCTACTGAAGTCTGCATCCTCCGTTAACACACCTACATTCTTCGTGTCCATGATCATCCTTATTCGTTTAATATGTCTTGATATATGGGGATAGGGGAGAAAGAATACTTCCCACGCATTCCTCACGTGTCGTAGAAGGCGACTAAAGAGGACAGGAGCTGGGGGCTAGAAACCCTCCCCTCCTTGTATTTTAACTTTCTAAAATGGGAAACAAGAAGGAGTCACGCAGGGAGTGCTAATCCTCCTTGAAGGCTCAGATTGGGGTGTCTAAATGTGTGTGGATGTAACCAAGATGAGAAAAAAGGAGAGATAGGTAGTATGTTTGAGGAAAGGAACCTGGATGTTTTGGCTCTGAGTGAAACGAAGCTCATGGGTAAAGGGGAAGAGTGGTTTGGGAATGTCTTGGGAGTAAAGTCAGGGGTTAGTGAGAGGACAAGAGCAAGGGAAGGAGTAGCACTACTCCTGAAACAGGAGTGTTGGAAGTATGTGATAGAGTGTAAGAAAGTAAACTCTAGATTGATATGGGTTAAACTGAAAGTTGATGAAGAGAGTTGGGTGATTATTGGTGCATACGCACCTGGACATGAGAAAAAAGATCAAGAGAGGCAAGTGTTTTGGGAGCAGCTGAATGAGTGTGTTAGTGGTTTTGATGCATGAGACCGGGTTAAAGTGATGGGTGATTTGAATGCAAAGGTGAGTAATGTGGCAGTTGAGGGAATAATTTGTATACATGGGGTGTTTAGTGTTGTAAATGGAAATGGTGAAGAGCTTGTAGATTTATGTGCTGAAAAAGGACTGGTGCTTGGGAATACCTGGTTTAAAAAGAGATATACATAAGTATACGTATGTAAGTAGGAGAGATGGCCAGAGAGCGTTATTGGATTATGTGTTAATTGATAGGCGCGCAAAAGAGAGGCTTTTGGATGTTAATGTGCTGAGATGTGCAACTGGAGGGATGTCCGATCATTATCTTGTGGAGGCGAAGGTGAAGATTTGTAGAGGTTTTCAGAAAAGAAGAATATTGGGGTGAAGAGAGTGGTGAGAAAAAGTGAGCTTGGGAAGGAGACTTGTGTGAGGAAGTACCAGGAGAAAATGAGCACAGAATGGAAAAAGGTGAGAACAAAGGATGTAAGGGGAGTGGGGGAGGAATGGGATGTATTTAGGGAAGCAGTGATGGCTTGCGCAAAAGATGCTTGTGGCATGAGAAGCGTGGGAGGTGGGAAGATTAGAGTGGTGGGATGAAGAAGTAAGATTATTAGTGAAAGAGAAGAGAGAGGCATTTGGACAATTTCTGCAGGGAAATAATGCAAATGAGTGGGAGATGTATGAAAGAAAGAGGTAGGAGGTCAAGAGAAAGGTGCAAGAGGTGAAACAAGAGGGCAAATGAGAGTTGGGGTGAGAGAGTATCATTAGATTTTAGGGAGAATAAAAAGATGTTTTGGAAGGAGGTAAATAGAGTGCGTAAGACAAGGGAACAAATGGGAACTTCAGTGAAGGGGGCTAATGGGGAGGTGATAAGTAGTGGTGATGTGAGGAGATGGAATGAGTATTTTGAAGGTTTGTTGAATGTGTTTGATGATAGAGTGGTAGATCTAGGGTGTTTTGGTCGAGGTGGTGTGCAAAGTGAGAGGGTTAGGGAAAATGATATGGTAAACAGAGAAGAGGTAGTAAAAGATTTGTGGAAGATGAAAGCTGGCAAGGCATCAGGTTTGGATGGTATTGCAGTGGAATTTATTAAAAAAAAAGGGGGTGACTGTATTGTTGACTGGTTGGTAAGGTTATTTAATGTATGTATGTCTCATGGTGAGGTGCCTGAGGATTGGCGGAATGCTTGCATAGTGCCATTGTACAAAGGCAAAGGGGATAAGAGTGAGTGCTCCAATTACAGAGGTATAAGTTTGTTGAGTATTCCTGGTAAATTATATGGGAGGGTATTGATTGAGAGGGTGAAGGCATGTACAGAGCATCAGATTGGGGAAGAGCAGTGTGGTTTCAGAAGTGGTTGAGGATGAGTGGATCCGGTGTTTGCTTTGAAGAATGTATGTGAGAAATACTTAGAAAAGCAAATGGATTTGTATGTAGCATTTATGGATCTGGAGAAGGCATATGATAAGAGTTGATAGAGATGCTCTGTGGAAGGTATTAAGAATATATGGTGTGGGAGGCAAGTTGTTAGAAGCAGTGAAAAGTTTTTATCGAGGATGTAAGGCATGTGTATGTGTAGGAAGAGAGGAAAGTGATTGGTTCTCAGTGAATGTAGGTTTGTGGCAGGGGTGTGATGTCTCCATGGTTGTTTAATTTGTTTATGGATGGGGTTGTTAGGGAGGTGAATGCAAGAGTTTTGGAAAGAGGGGCAAGTATGCAGTCTGTTGTGGATGAGAGAGCTTGGGAAGTGAGTCAGTTGTTCACTGATGATACAGCGCTGGTGGCTGATTCATGTGAGAAACTGCAGAAGCTGGTGGCTGAGTTTGGTAAAGTGTGTGAAAGAAGAAAGTTGAGAGTAAAAGTGAATAAGAGCAAGGTTATTAGGTACAGTAGGATTGAGGGTCAAGTCATTTGGGAGTTAAGTTTAAATGGAGAAAAACTGGAGGAAGTGAAGTGTTTTAGATATCTGGGAGTGGATTTGGCAGTGGATGGAACCATGGAAGTGGAAGTGAATCATAGGGTGGGGGAGGGGGCTAAAATTCTGGGAGCGTTGAAGAATGTGTGGAAGTCGAGAACATTATCTCGGAAAGCAAAAATGGGTATGTTTGAAGGGATAGTGGTTCCAACAATGTTGTATGGTTGCGAGGCGTGGGCTATGGATAGAGTTGTTCGCAGGAGGGTGGGTGTGCTGGAAATGAGATGTTTGAGGACAATATGTGGTGTGAGGTGATTTGATCGAGTAAGTAATAATAGGGTAAGAGTGATGTGTGGTAATAAAAAGAGTGTGGTTGATAGAGCAGAAGAGGGTGTTTTGAAATGGTTTGGTCACATGGAGAGAATGAGTGAGGAAAGATTGACAAAGAGGATATGTGTGTCAGAGGTGGAGGGAATGAGGAGAAGTGGGAGACCAAATTGGAGGTAGAAAGATGGAGTGAAAAAGATTTTGAGTGATTGGGGCCTGAACATGCGGGAAGGTGAAAGGCGTGCAAGGAATAGAGTGAATTGGAATGATGTGGTGTACCGGGGTTGATGTGCTGTCAATGGATTGAACCAGGGCATATGAAGCATCTGGGGTAAACCATGGAAAGTTCTGTGGGGCCTTGATGTGGAAAGGGAGCTGTGGTTTCGGTGCATTATTACATGACAGGTAGAGACTGAGTGTGAACGAATGGGGCCTTTTTTGTCTTTTCCTTGTGCTACCTCGCACACATGAGGGGGGAGGGGGTTGTTATTTCATGTGTGGCAGGGTGGCAATGGGAATGAATAAAGGCAGACAGTATGAATTATGTACATGTATATATACGTATATGTCTGTGTGTGTATATATATGTATACGTTGAGATGTATAGGTATGTATATTTGCGTGTGTGAACGTGTATGTATATACATGTGTATGTGGGTGGATTGGGCCATTCTTTCATCTGTTTCCTTGCGCTACCTCGCAAACGTGGGAGACGGCGACAAAGCAAAATGATAAATAATAATGTCTTGATATTTTCTTTAACAGTGTGTGTCGGCGCTCTCCTATTGTCCCTGCTCAGCCAACCTTCAGTGGTGAGGACCTGCTGAATGCATCTCTTAGTGGTAGCTTTATCATGTACAATGGTGTAAGCCCTGGGTCTTCTGGTACACCTTCCTTCAAGTCACGTTCCTTGCCATCCTCATCTTCATCACAGGTGTGGATCAATCCTCTGAATGACACCAGAGGAAAGGTAAGGCTGCATATATTTCCTATTGGGAAAAAATCATCTTCATTTGTTCACTTATTTTTGTGGATAACATGTAGATCTGCATGTCACAATTCCGATTGACCTTAATTGGGTCATATGCACATGGTTGTTTAATGGCACAAACTACTAATTTTTCATATTTCAAATTTTGCTAGTCCTGGAAAGACACCTTTTCCCCCCTGATTCATGCTGAAAGGGTTAAGTACAGTGTCCAGACTTGGGAGGTATATTCCAGCTTTGGCCTAATGTACAGTGTAAAAAGTTTCCTTTACATTTCCTTCTCCATGTACTTAAATATGAGTTTGTCTGTATTACCAGGATGGTGGTTCAGCTCCATCAAGTAGAAGTCATGATGGGGGATCACGGGAGTCCCTGCAACGCCCCCACCGCCTCCCTGACTCCATTAACAAGGAACTTGAGAAGAGACGTATTGGAAAAAGGTAACATAAGTTGGCAACCTTATTCAAATAATGGTTTTTAGGTGTTGTATATTGAAAACAAAATGTTACCATTACTATGGAAATTATTCCTTGCTCTACAGATTCATAAAATAAATATAATCTTTGATTGCCCTCAGCATGACAGACCTAACAGGTTCAGGAGGGAGTGGCAATGGCAAGAACAGTGGAGGTAGACGTAGCAGTTGGGATGAGAGAACCAGCAGAAAAGCACCTTTGAAAAGCAAGAGTATGTCACCAGGTGTTCCTACAGGCAGAAGGTATAGTCACCTTGTTGTTGAGGAAGAAAAGGGATGATATTGAGAAAATTATATGCATATAAGAAAGATATCGAGGGAGAACAAAGCAAAAAGAAAAAATAAGTGCATGTTTATAGACAGTCACAAACTTTATGTTGATAGACCTCAGTGTATGTAATACCATAAATCTGAGTAACTGATTATGAACATTTAATAGTAGCAAAGGGTTGACAGATGTAGTACTTGACTAGAATTGTCTTTTATGATAATTTTGTGCAAGTCATGTCATGATGGCCATAAGACATAAAGATTATATCTTTTATTAGACTCTGGAGGGCAAAGTAATTGGACATCTTGGTTCATATTCCTCCTGTTTCTGAATTCTCTTCAGATTAAATGGATGATGTTATATCTACAATATCCTTGCCTCTCTTCCCTACAAGTTCCTGTATATGATAAGAAGTGGCTGTAGACCACCACCAGCACATTGCATATCTGGTCATTGAATTTAGTAAGGAAATACACTACTAATTAACTTGGCTGACAATACATTAACTTCTTTAAAGACTTTAAATGGGCTTATAAGTACTGTTGTGTGTTTAAACTTACACCAGCTAATTTTTCACTAACAGTGTATTCCTTGTCTCAGATTGATGTCCAGAAGACACGAGCATGTATAAGTGTTGTACCTTCTTGATCTTTCATACAGACTTGTGTCATTAGACCACCTTTGCCTAGAATAACTTGAGGGGAAGTAGTAGTATGTACGTACATGAGATAGTCCACCAGATCCTGATCACTATCTCTTTGCCAAATTAAAGAATTCCTGATGGTCAGTTACTGTGTGGTTGTCATCATTTCCTGTTATTGATTGCTGCCCTAAGACAATGCTTAGCTTCTGACAACTTAATATCAGTAGTGTGAGTGACAGAATGGGGTATTACTGAAATTAATACATTAGTATGGATTATAAGATGGTACTAGACCTAAAATGTCCCAAGTTGTCAGATACCATAAGATATAACGTAAAGTGTGAACTGTGCTAACGCAATTGATGAAAAGTGTAATTTAAGGAATTTAAGGAAAGGTTTCCTTTGATTGTTGATCTTTTGATGTTCTTTGATAACTATGGCCATATGCACATATGAATCAGACTCAGTATTATAAATTTTACTGATTATTTCAAATCAGTTTATTCTTGTAAGGTGTTCTGAAGTAGTGATGCACTGCACACTTCAGTATTACATTAAAAAGAAATATTCAAGAATGGTTTTTCATACAAATATACTCAACTATGATGACTAATTTGATGACAATAATCTGAGACTTGAAAAGAATAAATGAATTTTCCTCCTCTTACTGCCCTTTTAGCACCCCCCCCCCCCCCCCCCAAGAAAATGAAGTGATTGCCTCAAGCAACAAGCAAAAGCTATGCTCTTAAAATCAGGAAAAATAATCAGTATTTTTTCCTGTGGTATACAGCAGTGATAATGGTCTAAGATGTTAATTTTGTAGGGGATGGATAAACAGAACATTATGATAGAAGGGAGTTGGGGGGAGAGGTAAATCAGTTGCTATTTATGGTTACTTTGGAATTGTTGATGATTTACAAATGGACAATAATGTATTTCCACAAAATTTAGTTTTGTAGTTGGATATGTTATATCCCTGGGGATAGGGGATTAAGAATACTTCCCACGTATTCCCTGCGTGTCGTAGAAGGCGACTAAAAGGGGAGGGAGCGGGGGGCTGGAAATCCTCCCCTCTCTTTTTTTCTTTTTTTCTTTTTTTTTTTTTTTTTTTAATTTTCCAAAAGAAGGAACAGAGGGGGCCAGGTGAGGATATTCAAAAAAAGGCCCAGTCCTCTGTTCCTAACGCTACCTCGCTAACGCGGGAAATGGCGAATAGTTTAAAAGAAGAAAAGTTGGATATTCACTTTGAACTTAAAGTTTGAATTAGATACAGTGGTCCTGGCTTCATAGGCAATAGGTTTTCTCTGAGCTGAGGACTAGAATGTTTTTATTTGGTAAGAATGATAGCTAGAGTAAATTGAACTCTCTGAGATGTAGACCTTTTTTTATCTTCATATATATATATTAAAAGAAGGGAGTGACAGTATTTTGGATTGGTTAATAAGGATTTTTAGTGAATGTATGGCTCAAGTTGGTGCCTGAGAATAGGCAGAATGCCTGGATAGGCTAGTTACACTATAAAAAGGCAAGGGGGACACAAGTGAATGTCCAAATTACAGAGGTAAGATTTTTAGAATACCTAGTTAATTATACAAGAGCATGATGATAAGAGAGGGTGGTGGCATGAACAGATTGGGAACAACAATGTGGCTTCAGTTGAAGAGTTTGTGTGAAATATACTTAATAAAACAGAGGAATTTTTAGATGGCATTTATGAACATGGAGAAAATGTCCAAAATTGTTGATAGAGATGCTTTGTGTATAGTGTTATGAATATATAGTGTGATAGGTAAGCTACTAAAAGCATTGAGAAGTTTATATCAAGAGAGTAAAGTGTGTGTGTGCAAGTGAAGAGGAGGGTGAGTGGTTCCGTATGAAGCTGGGGCTGTGGCAAGGGTGTATGATGTCACCATATGTGTTTAATTTGTTATGTGTAGGGTGGTACGGGAGGTAAGTGCAAGAGTCTAAGGATAAAGTTGAGAGTTAATGTGAATACAAGTTAGGCTGTAAAGTTTAAGTTGGTTTGAGTCAGAGTTTGAGTAGAGAGAATCTGGAGGAACTGGGGTATTTTAATTCCGTGTGGAAATGGCAACAAATAGAATAATGCAAGCTGAAGTAACCCATAGGGTTGGTGAGGGGGCAGAAGTTCCTTGCTGCATCCAAGAGTGTGTTGAAAGAAAGGTTACTGTCTATGAGAGCAAACATGGTTATGTTTGATGCTTCAGTAGTCCCATCAGTGTTGAATGAATACTAGGTGAGGGCCATAGATAAAAAAGTACAGAAGAGATTAGATGTGTTAGAAATTAAATGTTTGAGGACATTATGTGGTGTGAAAAGGCTTAATTAAGAAGATGAGTGAGAAGAGGCTGACCAAGAAGGTGTATGTTTTTGAAGTAGCAGGGACAAAAAGGGGAGACCAAAGTTACAACGGAAAGATGGAATGAATGATGTTTTAAGGGATAATGGCCTGAACATGTAGGACTGTGTGAGGTGTACTTGGGATAGAGTGAATTAGAGGGTGTGTTTGACAGGGGGAAGAGTGCTATCAGTGGACTGAACTGGGACATGTGAAGCAGTCAAGGGAAACTACAGAAAGGTCTGTGGGACTTGGCTGTGGATAGGAGTTTTTGCTTTTGATACATTATTCATGATGGCTAGGGAATGGATGTGAGCATACAAGGCCATTTTTTTGTCTGTTACTGTTATTGTCTTGCTATGTGTGAAATGGCAAACAAGTTTAAAAAAAAAAAACTCAACAAATATACTGTAGCTGACATAGGTCAAAAGCAAACCTAAAGCATCTGTAGCTTGAGGACATTATTAGTCCATGTTGTTTGTGGATAAAAGGATTGTTAGCCATATGGAAGGTGCAAGATCATAATTGATACTACACAGTTTCCTAAATTAATAACTGATTCACTGAAAAAGTTTTAGTTTTTGGTTTCAATGAACACATCTGTAACCTTTGAATTTTGGTACTGGCTAATCAGTTTGCTTGCAACATATGAACTATTTTTATTATTTTCTTTAATAATTTGCATGAAATAAAGTAATTAGTTTTGCTCTTGGCAGATTAGTGTAATGCACTAATTTTAGATATTCTGTTCTCTGGTATGTTCTTTGCTTGTCATATACAGCATAAGTGCTGATAGTAAGTTATGACATTTTAAACATTCAGTAATTCATATCCATGACTTTCTTATTCTTTTATGCTTCATGTAGCAAAGAAGTTCAGTAACATTTTGATTTAGTCATATGGAGTTATTAAGCATTGTTAGCTGACAACAGCATGTTGCAGTGGGGGCCTAGCTATGACTCGCTCCAAGTCGGTGCCGCGGCAGAAAGGTCAAGCACGGGATGGTATTCCCCGTGGTCCTGCTGCAGGAGGTACAGACCATAGACCCCAAGGTATTCGGTCATCGTAGGTGCCACGCTCCCTAGCTGCCCACCATCACCACTGCTGCTGCCTGCAAGGTAGCTTGCTTGTCCAAGAGCATGATACACTGCTTACCCTCACAACACTACTACTGTGATGCCTCTCTTTAACATTTTTCTGTATTATCTCACTCTGTCAGTGTATTTGCCTAAAAGTATCAGAGCAGATGCTGCTGAAGATGTCTAAAAGCTGCATGAAAGTGCTAACTGATATAAGTTATATGAGGGGAAAAGAGGAAGAAATGCTTGGTTTGATGTAATGATACACAGGAATGCAAGATGTACAAGAATATGGGATGTCAGGGGAAGTCTGAACCATCCTTATTGACAAATTTGCCTTTTCTTATGAAAAATGGCATTTCTTGGCAATTCATATTTCTCAGTAAATGTAGCTGGTGTTTGTTCCCTTTTACCCTTTTTGAATAGATCAGTTTCTCAGTTTTGTAGATGTATTGTTTCCAAAGCAGTTTTCATTTGAGGACTACATCCAATATTGGCTCAGTTCTTGGATGTATGGGCTAGTTTTTTTTTTCTTTGTGACATACATGGCACGAGCAAATAACATGCCCCAACTAAGGCCATCTTAGATGAAAGAAAAAAGATGTAGAGAAAGTAGAAATTTGCTAAAAATGTCTTCTTTGTTCTTTAATTGTTCTACTAATGATGATTATGTATTTGTAATTAACTATTTGTACACTGCAGGTAGGGAGCTTTATACTTGTGTTCCATCTCTCATACATTATATAACATCATGAAGACTTAATTTTTGTAAGCTTCTAGCTTTTTTTTTTTTACACCTCCTTGTTAAGACCATTCCAATCATCCATGTTACAGTGCCTTCCCAGTTTTACTTTTTTATGTATTCAAGCTACATACAAATCCATTTGCTTTTCTAAGTATTTCTCACATACATTCTTCAAAGCAAACACCTGATCCACACATCCTCTACCACTTCTGAAACCACACTGCTCTTCCCCAATCTGTGCTCTGTACATGCCTTCACCCTCTCAATCAATATCCTCCCATATAATTTACCAGGAATACTCAAACTTTTTTTTTTTTTTTTTTTGCTGTCTCCCGCGTTTGTGAGGTAGCGCAAGGAAACAGACGAAAGAAATGGCCCAACCCACCCCCATACACATGTATATGCGTACGTCCACACACGCAAATATACATACCTACACAGCTTTCCATGGTTTACCCCAGACGCTTCACATGCCTTGATTCAATCCACTGACAGCACGTCAACCCCGGTATACCACATCGCTCCAATTCACTCTATTCCTTGCCCTCCTTTCACCCTCCTGCATGTTCAGGCCCCGATCACACAAAATCTTTTTCACTCCATCTTTCCACCTCCAACTTGGTCTCCCTCTTCTCCTCGTTCCCTCCACCTCCGACACATATATCCACTTGGTCAATCTTTCCTCACTCATTCTCTCCATGTGACCAAACCATTTCAAAACACCCTCTTCTGCTCTCTCAACCACGCTCTTTTTATTTCCACACATCTCTCTTACCCTTACGTTACTTACTCGATCAAACCACCTCACACCACACATTGTCCTCAAACATCTCATTTCCAGCACATCCATCCTCCTGCGCACAACTCTATCCATAGTCCACGCCTCGCAACCATACAACATTGTTGGAACCACTATTCCTTCAAACATACCCATTTTTGCTTTCCGAGATAATTTTCTCGACTTCCACACTCAACAAACTTATACCTCTGTAATTGGAGCACTCACTCTTATCCCCTTTGCCTTTGTACAATGGCACTATGCACACATTCCGCCAATCCTCAGGCACCTCACCATGAGTCATACATACATTAAATAACCTTACCAACCAGTCAACAATACAGTCACCCCCTTTTTTAATAGCATTTAATAGCATTTATGGATCTGGAGAAGGCATATGATAGAGTGGATAGAGATGCTCTGTGGAAGGTATTAAGAATATATGGTGTGGGAGGCAAGTTGTTAGAAGCAGTGAAAAGTTTTTATCGAGGATGTAAGGCATGTGTATGTGTAGGAAGAGAGGAAAGTGATTGGTTCTCAGTGAGTGTAGGTTTGCGGCAGGGGTGTGTGATGTCTCCATGGTTGTTTAATTTGTTTATGGATGGGGTTGTTAGGGAGGTGAATGCAAGAGTTTTGGAAAGAGGGGCAAGTATGAAGTCTGTTGTGGATGAGAGAGCTTGGGAAGTCAGTCAGTTGTTGTTCGCTGATGATACAGCGCTGGTGGCTGATTCATGTGAGAAACTGCAGAAACTGGTGGCTGAGTTTGGTAAAGTGTGTGAAAGAAGAAAGTTAAGAGTAAATGTGAATAAGAGCAAGGTTATTAGGTACAGTAGGGTTGAGGGTCAAGTCAATTGGGAGGTAAGTTTGAATGGAGAAAAACTGGAGGAAGTAAAGTGTTTTAGGTATCTGGGAGTGGATCTGGCAGCGGATGAAACCATGGAAGCAGAAGTGAATCATAGGGTGGGGTAGGGGGCGAAAATCCTGGGAGCCTTGAAGAATGTGTGGAAGTCGAGAACATTATCTCTGAAAGCAAAAATGGGTATGTTTGAAGGAATAGTGGTTCCAGCAATGTTGTATGGTTGTGAGGTGTGGGCTATGGATAGAGTTGTGTGCAGGAGGGTGGATGTGCTGGAAATGAGATGTTTGAGGACAATGTGTGGTGTGAGGTGGTTTGATCGAGTAAGTAATGTAAGGGTAAGAGAGATGTGTGGAAATAAAAAGAGCATGGTTGAGAGAGCAGAAGAGGGTGTTTTGAAATGGTTTGGGCACATGGAGAGAATGAGTGAGGAAAGATTAACCAAGAGGATATATGTGTCTGAGGTGGAGGGAACGTGGAGAAGTGGGAGACCAAATTGGAGGTGGAAAGATGGAGTGAAAAAGATTTTGAGTGATCGGGGCCTGAGCATGCAGGAGGGTGAAAGGCAGGCAAGGAATAGAGTGAATTGGATCGATGTGGTATACCGGGGTTGACGTGCTGTCAGTGGATTGAATCAAGGCATGTGAAGCGTCTGGGGTAAACCATGGAAAGTTGTGTGGGGCCTTGATGTGGAAAGGGAGCTGTGGTTTCGGGCATTATTGCATGACAGCTAGAGAATGAGTGTGAACGAATGGGGCCTTTGTTGTCTTTTCCTAGCGCTACCTCGCACACATGAGGGGGGAGGGGGATGGTATTCCATGTTCGGCGAGGTGGTGATGGGAATGAATAAAGGCAGACAGTGTGAATTGTGTGCATGGGTATATATGTATGTGTCTGTGTGTGTATATATATATGTGTACATTGAGATGTATAGGTATGTATATTTGCGTGTGTGGACGTGTATGTATATACATGTGTATAGGGGTGGGTTGGGCCATTTCTTTCATCTATTTTCTTGCGCTACCTCGCAAACGCGGGAGACAGCGACAAAGCAAAATAAAAAAAAAAAAAATGTATTCAAGCATCTGTGGGAACAACCTTCTTTCATAGATATATTTTATTATCTTTAATTACCCTGGGATGAATTTCTGTGAAAGAGTTCTGGTCTGCTCTAGACCTCCTCCTCAAGGCTCTTGAAGCCCAAGGCTGCACTACTTCCAGAAGCAGGGAAATAAAGACTCCTTTGGAATGAGAAGATCTTTGATGATACTGTACTTCCAATGATACTACCATGCCAGATGTGACTTTTCAGTTGTGGTTTAACCCCTTATAAGAGCAGCCCTGTAGCACCTTCATGTACCATATGTGCTCAAGTAACTGGTGATCTCAAGTAACCATCAACTCTAAGATTTTTAGCAAAAATATCCTTCATGTATCACATATCTCATATAAGCTGAGTTTTCAAAAGTCCAAGAACAGTGAAGTCACTGAGAGAGAGTCAGATGTTTATTAGTCAAATGCTAAATCTCGGACATAAATAGAATAAGCCACATACAATTATAACCAAATTATATTAGTTGAAATGTTTATATACAGTTTGTTAAGGGCTTAAATCCAAGGTTTTCATGGAGATAGCAAATGTCATTCAGCAGAACTCTTTGCTTAATGCAGTTATAGACAAAATAATATCTGAATTCCCAATATGAATGAATAGTGAAAATGCAACAATGTCCTCAGTGCATGAAATAGTGAAAATGCAACAATATCCTCTCTAAATGAAATAGTGAAAATGCAACAATATCCTCACTGCATGGGTAAGCATGGTTGGTAAGCAGAATGTTGCATTGTATGCTGGTGGTCAACTTAAGAAGCTGGGGATGGAAATGAGTGTAAAACCTCTTCACATTAATGCTGATGTAACAGAACCAGGAGAGGAAAATCTGTTGAATTGCCTGGATCAAGTGTTCGAAGAGGGTAAAATGGCACATTCATGTGAAGTATGTTGTATGCCAAAGGATAATCATTGTCACTTCTTATGATGATAGTACTTTAAGACAGTCTGCTATGTACATCCTCCTGCTTATGTATTAGTGTCAAGAAATGTTTTGCAATATTTCTTCCTAACAGCAGAACTTTACTCTTTCCACCCATGGATCAAGGACTAAATTGCATTGTGAAGTGTAATTGCTGGAAGGAATTAAATGTGCTGCAGTGGTTGATGCTGATTCATCAGCTGATGGGCTCAACATATTCAACAAAAGAGTTCATGTTCAAGAACTGCATTTATTTTCTTGTACTGCCAAGGAAGTCATAAAGATACAGTCATCACTGAAAGATGCATGGCATAAGTTATGACTATTGAAAATGTTGTGACCTTGCAAATGATGATGACTTTGAAGGCTTCAGAATTTCATGTGATCATATACACAAGCATCAGAACAGTTGGCATGCTAAAGGTGTGAACAGGGAGGTGACTCAAGAATTTAAAAAAATGATACAATGGAATACATGAATTGTAACTGAAGCACTTATAGCCTCTCAGATGATGAATGAAACTGCCAGCATGGTTTTGCACCCCACATAAGAGAAATACAAGGACAGTGAAGAACCACAAATCCCCGAGGAATACGTGTTAGCAGTAGGGGATGAGTATTTCCGTTCAAGGAGGAAAGTGTGCTGAGAATCCAACGAGAAATATTTAGTGTATACCATACATAAGAGAAATTTATCAAAGAAAGACCAAACTTTTCAAAGCAAATAACTCTTTTAAAAGAAATGATCAACTGTGTTCCCAAGTGTGTTAGACATCCTGACAGTCTTATATAGGAGAAATTTATCAAAGAAAGATCAAACATTTTAAAGCAAATAACTCTTAGAAGAAATGATCAATTGGGCTCCCAAGTGTGGTAAACATCCAAACAGCTTATGTCTAACCCCTTCACCAAGCACATTACCAGAGCATGATGCTGCTGACCTATAGCATATCTTTAATGACTTGCTATGAACATTGATGCCATCTACAATGAAAGAAATACAAGACCTGCCCCCTACCTCGTTTATTACCTCAACAATGCCTGATGCCATCCCTGACACTTGTGTATTTGCCAACTTCTACCATAGTATGTTTAATAGTTTAAAGAAAGACATCAATTTCAGTAAGTACTTTATAATAATTTCAGTAAAAGGTAATAAAATGTTTTATGTGCAGATAATAATTTCAGTAAAAGGTAATAAAATGTTTTATGTGCAGTATTGTATATGTACATATGTTACATATGCAAAACATTCTGTTAACTAAGTTTACATCATATTTCTGAAATCTTTAACATTCTAAATTCTGATGTTTCTTGGTTCTGAGGATTACAGATTTTTCAATATTCAAACTGTAGTAGTTATTGTCTGTATACTGTTGTAATTACAGAACTAAGGTAAGTAAATTTACTTTGACATTCAGAAGTTAAGCTATCATCTAATTTATAATATTTATGATTTTGATGTGGATTGCATTATGCATAATACTGCCAAATTCCAGATTTTTCATTATTTTCTTTCATCAGGTATCTTCTATATTATAAAAAGTGGTCCTAACTTCTGTCTGTGGGAACACTAAGGATGTTTTCAGATACATAAAGATGAACCCAATATGTAGGTGCCAATAATTCATTACTTTGGCATGACAGAAATTTCAGACTGCTGGAGGAAATCTCAGGAAAATATCTTAAAATATTAATTATGACAGATAGCCATTCCTTTTTGTCTCTGTCAGTAGATGCCATGAAGAAGTTGCCAGGTGCATGACATCTAACCATCTTAAAATATTATTTATGACAGGTAGCCATTCCTTTTTGTCTTCTGTCAGTAGATGCTATGAAGAAGTTGCCAGGTGCATGACAACTAACCACATAGAGTTGCTTGTAGATCATCCATTTACTTGGCTCTTGGCAGGATAGAAATTGCTGGCTTTTGGAAAGATATATGTATGGTTAAATATTATACTATATGATATAGTATGATATGGTAAAGTGTGTGAAAGAAGAAAGCTGAGAGTAAATGTGAATAAGAGCAAGGGTATTAGGTACAGTAGGGTTGAGGGACAAGTCAATAGGGAGGTAAATTTGAATGGAGAAAAACTGGAGGAAGTGAAGTGTTTTAGATATCTGGGAGTGGAATTTGGCAGCGGATGGAACCATGGAAGCGGAAATGAATCATAGGGTGGGGGAGGGGGCGAAAGTTCTGGGAGCATTGAAGAATGTGTGGAAGTCGAGAACAGTATCTCAGAAAGCAAAAATGGGTATGTTTGAAGGAATAGTGGTTCCAACAATGTTATGTGGTTGCAAGGTGTGGGCTATAGATAGAGTTGTGCGGAGGAGGGTGGATGTGCTGGAAATGAGATGTTTGAGGACAATATGTGGTGTGAGGTGGTTTGATCGAGTAAGTAATAATAGGGTAAGAGATGTGTGGTAATAAAAAGAGTGTGGTTGAGAGAGCAGAAGAGGGTGTTTTGAAATGGTTTGGTCACATAGAGAGAATGAGTGAAGAAAGATTGACCAAGAGGATATATGTGTCAGAGATGGAGGGAACGAAGTGGGGGACCAAATTGGAGGTGGAAAGATGGAGTGAAAAAGATTTTGAGTGATCGGGGCCTGAACATGCAGGAGGGTGAAAGGCGTGCAAGGAATAGAGTGAATTGGAATGATGTGGTATACCGGGGTCGACGTGCTGTCAATAGATTGAACCAGGGCATGTGAAGCGTCTGGGGTAAACCATGGAAAGTTCTGTGGGGCCTGGATGTGGAAAGGGAGCTGTGGTTTCAGTGCATTATACATGACAGCTAGAGACTGAGTGTGAACGAAAGTGGCCTTTGTTGTCTTTTCCTAGCGCTACCTCACGCACATGAGGGGAGGAGAGGGTTGTTATTTCATGTGCGGGTGGGTGGCGATAGGAATGAATAAAGGCAGACTATGAATTATGTATATGTGTATATATGTATGCCATTGTACAAAGGCAAAGGGGATAAGAGTGAGTGCTCAAATTACAGAGGTATAAGTTTGTTGAGTATTCCTGGTAAATTATATGGGAGGGTATTGATTGAGAGGGTGAAGGCATGTACAGAGCATCAGATTGGGGAAGAGCAGTGTGGTTTCAGAAGTGGTGTGGTAGAGGATGTTTGGATCAGGTGTTTGCTTTGAAGAATGTATGTGAGAAATACTTAAAAAAGCAAATGGATTTGTATGTAGCATTTATGGATCTGGAGAATTCATATGATAGAGTTGATAGAGATGCTCTGTGGAAGGTATTAAGAATATATGGTGTGGGAGGCAAGTTGTTAGAAGCAGTGAAAAGTTTTTATCGAGGATGTAAGGCATGTGTACGTGTAGGAAGAGAGGAAAGTGATTGGTTCTCAGTGAATGTAGGTTTGCGGCAGGGGTGTGTGATGTCTCCATGGTTGTTTAATTTGTTTATGGATGGGGTTGTTAGGGAGGTGAATGCAAGAGTTTTGGAAAGAGGGGCAAGTATGAAGTCTGTTGGGGATGAGAGAGCTTGGGAAGTGAGTCAGTTGTTGTTCGCTGATGATACAGCGCTGGTGGCTGATTCATGTGAGAAACTGCAGAAGCTGGTGACTGAGTTTGGTAAAGTGTGTGGAAGAAGAAAGTTAAGAGTAAATGTGAATAAGAGCAAGGTTATTAGGTACAGTAGGGTTGAGGGTCAAGTCAATTGGGAGGTGAGTTTGAATGGAGAAAAACTGGAGGAAGTGAAGTGTTTTAGATATCTGGCAGCGGATGGAACCATGGAAGCGGAAGTGGATCATAGGGTGGGGGAGGAGGCGAAAATTCTGGGAGCCTTGAAGAATGTGTGGAAGTCGAGAACATTATCTCGGAAAGCAAAAATGGGTATGTTTGAAGGAATAGTGGTTCCAACAATGTTGTATGGTTGCGAGGCGTGGGCTATGGATAGAGTTGTGCGCAGGAGGATGGATGTGCTGGAAATGAGATGTTTGAGGACAATGTGTGGTGTCAGGTGGTTTGATCGAGTAAGTAATGTAAGGGTAAGAGAGATGTGTGGAAATAAAAAGAGCGTGGTTGAGAGAGCAGAAGAGGGTGTTTTGAAATGGTTTGGGCACATGGAGAGAATGAGTGAGGAAAGATTGACCAAGAGGATATATGTTTCGGAGGTGGAGGGAACGAGGAGAAGAGGGAGACCAAATTGGAGGTGGAAAGATGGAGTGAAAAAGATTTTGTGTGACCGGGGCCTGAACATGCAGGAGGGTGAAAGGAGGGCAAGGAATAGAGTGAATTGGAGCGATGTGGTATACTGGGGTTGACGTGCTGTCAGTGGATTGAATCAAGGCATGTGAAGCGTCTGGGGTAAACCATGGGAAGCTGTGTAGGTATGTATATTTGCGTGTGTGGACGTATGTATATACATGTGTATGGGGGTGGGTTGGGCCATTTCTTTCGTCTGTTTCCTTGCGCTACCTCGCAAACGCGGGAGACAGCGACAAAGCAAAAAAAAAAAAAAATGTATATGTCTGTGTGTGTATATGTATGTATACGGTGAGATGTATTTCTCACATACATGCATATGTTGATATGTATATGTATGTATATGTGCGTGTATGGGCGTTTATGTATTTACACGAGTGGAAAGGCCCTTCTTCATCTGTTTCCTGGTGCTACCTCGCTGATGCGGGAAATAGCGATTCAGTACAGTAATAATATATGAAAGTATGCTGATTATGCATTACAGCTCTCCTGTACTTTGGTGAATAGGCAACAATTCAGTTTTGATTTTCACTGAAGTGTGTGTGCTACATTACAACAGCTACATATGGAGTCGGTCCTCACAGAATGAGGCTAAAGAGTAAAAGACAAAGATCAAGAATTAAGCAGTATGTGAGAAGTGTGAATGACTGTTTAAGAATTGTACTTTTGTTATCATTGTACTCTAACTTTTTCATAATAATCATGTATGTATATTGGAAAAAGAAGCTAAGTTCTATTTACTAAAGACTTAAACTCATTTCAGATTTCACCTAATTGCTATTTGTCAGTCATGTTAATAAAAACAAAAAAAATCTCATACTTTACACATACTGATTTATTACTTAGGGCAAAACCTTAATATGACTATTAATTTCATATGTGCAATTGTTTACAAATCTGTATCTTGGTGCTTTACAGGTCCCTATTACCAAGGCTCCTCGCTCCACTCCACAGCTAGCACACAGCCTTTCAACATCCTCAACAACCACTCCTCCATATCTGCCTAGTGTGACGAGACTGCTTCACCTTGGGTCCTCAGCTAGGCAGACATTAATGCTAGGATAATAATACAAATGAGAGTAGTCTATCACAGCAGGCTGTGCAGTTTATGGTGTATATGTCAGGGTAGTACAGTAAAACTTTAACTTATCCATCATTATGTATCTTGTAAGCAGATAAATGTCCATGTATGAATTTAGTATATATATATGGACTGAACCAGGGCATGTGAAGCATCTGGGGTAAACCATGGAAAGTTCTGTGGGGCCTGGATGTGGAAAGGGAGCAGTGGTTTCAGTGCATTATTACATGACAGCTAGAGACTGAGAGTGAACGAATGTAGCCTTTGTTGTCTTTTCCTAGCGCTACCTCACACACATGAGGGGGGAGGGGGTTTTTATTTCATGTGTGGCGGGGTGGCGATGGGAATGATTAAAGGCAGACAGTATGAATTATGTACATGTGTATATATGTATATGTCTATGTGTGTATATATATGTATATGTTGAGATGTATAGGTATGTATATTTGCGTTTGTGGACGTGTATGTATATACATGTGTATGTGGGTGGGTTGGGCCATTCTTTCGTCTATTTCCTTGCGCTACCTCGCTAACGCGGGAGACAGCAACAAAGCAATATATATATATATATATATATATATATATATTTTTTTTTTTTTTTTTTTTTTTTCAAACTATTCGCCATTTCCCGCATTAGCAAGGTAGTGTTAAGAACAGAGGACTGGGCCTTTGAGGGAATACCCTCACCTGGCCCAATTCTCTGTTCCTTCTTTTGGAAAATTATAAAAAACCGAGAGGGGAGGATTTCCAGCCCCCCGCTCCCTCCCCTTTTAGTCGCCTTCTACGACACGCAGGGAATACGTGGGAAGTATTCTTAATCCCCTATCCCCAGGGATAATATATATATATATATATATATATATATATATATATATATATATATATATATATATAAATATTATTATCATAATCATCATTATTGTTAAACTAGTTTCTTTGGCAGACCAGTCTATATGGCCATCTTCAATACACCCTCATCTTCACTTAACTGCATTTTCACTATACATTCATTTTACTGTAGTCTCTTCATCACAAACTTACATCTTCATAACATCTTCATCTCCACTACATTATCTCCACCACATCATCTTCCCTACTCATTTGCTACTACACGTGTGTTCACTACAAACTCATTTTCACTACACCATTCTTCACTATCCCCTTATCTTCTTTGAATTCTACCATCACAGTGCCCTTACCTTGAAACTAGCTTGGATCATTTTGTGTTCACTGTATTGTTTTTCACTGCAATTGGGTTAAGTAAATCTCTTTTATGTACTATTTGTGATAGTGCACAGAAGATCAAGGAGAGTGCCAAAAGTAGAACATTAATCAGTTCATCTAAGACCTTGTACTCCCTTAGTTTGAAATGTTCTTATTGGCATACTTGTGATGAAAAGCAAAGACCTCCTTATATGATGACTTAGCAGTGTCAGAAAGAGCAGTGAAGACATTTCAAGCAAGTCCTGGTTGCTTCGTGAATTTTAAGAAACACTATAGTTACTACAACATCAAGATGATTGGTGAGGCTGTTTCTGCTGATGTTGCTGCAAAAAATATACCAGAAAACCTCAAGATCATTATCAAGGAGGACAGATATTCTCCAAGACAGATTTTGAACATAGACAAGAGAGGATTATTTTGGAAGAGAATACCTACGAGGAGGTAAATTTTCCATAAAGAGAGGAATGCAACATGATTCATACTTTCTTCTTTTGATTTTTTTTTTATAGAATTCATTGTACAGTATGTATCTTTTCTGATTTTATTATCAGAATTCATTGTACAGTATGTACGTATGTATTATTATACTTAATCACTGTTTCCCACCTCAGCGAGGTAGCACAAGGAAACAGATGAAGAATGGCCTGACCCACTCACACACACGTCTCTACATAAACACTCGTACATGCACATATACATACATATACATTTCAACGTATAAATACATTTACGTACACAGACATACACATATATACACATGTACATATTCATACTTGCTGCCTTCATCCATTCCTGTTGCCACCCCACCACACATAAATAGCATCCCCCAGTGAGATAGCGATAGCACGAGGAAAAGACAAAAAAGGCCATATTCATTCACACTTAGTCTCAACCTGTCATGTTAATAATCTTTTTATTCTCACTAATGTTTAATGATACTCTCTTACCCCAAATCTCACTTGCCCTCTTTTTCAACCCTTGCACCTTCCTCTTGATCTGCCACTTTCTCTTGTACATCTTTATATATATATATATATATAATATATATATATATATATATATAATATATATATATATATAATATATATATATATATATATAATATATATATATATATATTATATATATATATATATATAAATATTATTATCATAATCATCATTATTGTTAAACTAGTTTCTTTGGCAGACCAGTCTATATGGCCATCTTCAATACACCCTCATCTTCACTTAACTGCATTTTCACTATACATTCATTTTACTGTAGTCTCTTCATCACAAACTTACATCTTCATAACATCTTCATCTCCACTACATTATCTCCACCACATCATCTTCCCTACTCATTTGCTACTACACGTGTGTTCACTACAAACTCATTTTCACTACACCATTCTTCACTATCCCCTTATCTTCTTTGAATTCTACCATCACAGTGCCCTTACCTTGAAACTAGCTTGGATCATTTTGTGTTCACTGTATTGTTTTTCACTGCAATTGGGTTAAGTAAATCTCTTTTATGTACTATTTGTGATAGTGCACAGAAGATCAAGGAGAGTGCCAAAAGTAGAACATTAATCAGTTCATCTAAGACCTTGTACTCCCTTAGTTTGAAATGTTCTTATTGGCATACTTGTGATGAAAGCAAAGACCTCCTTATATGATGACTTAGCAGTGTCAGAAAGAGCAGTGAAGACATTTCAAGCAAGTCCTGGTTGCTTCGTGAATTTTAAGAAACACTATAGTTACTACAACATCAAGATGATTGGTGAGGCTGTTTCTGCTGATGTTGCTGCAAAAAATATACCAAAAACCTCAAGATCATTATCAAGGAGGACAGATATTCTCCAAGACAGATTTTGAACATAGACAAGAGAGGATTATTTTGGAAGAGAATACCTACGAGGAGGTAAATTTTCCATAAAGAGAGGAATGCAACATGATTCATACTTTCTTCTTTTGATTTTTTTTTTATAGAATTCATTGTACAGTATGTACGTATGTATTATTATACTTAATCACTGTTTCCCACCTCAGCGAGGTAGCACAAGGAAACAGATGAAGAATGGCCTGACCCACTCACACACACGTCTCTACATAAACACTCGTACATGCACATATACATACATATACATTTCAACGTATAAATACATTTACGTACACAGACATACACATATATACACATGTACATATTCATACTTGCTGCCTTCATCCATTCCTGTTGCCACCCCACCACACATAAAATAGCATCCCCCCAGTGAGATAGCGATAGCACGAGGAAAAGACAAAAAAGGCCATATTCATTCACACTTAGTCTCAACCTGTCATGTTAAATGCACCGAAACACAGCTCCCTTTCCACATCTAGGCCCCACAGACCTTTCCGTGGTTTACCCCAGACGCTTCATATGCCCTGGTTCAATCCATTGACAGCATGTCGACCCTGGTATACCACATCGTTTCAGTTCACTCTATTCCTTGCACACCTTTCACCCTCCTGTATGTTCTGGTCCCAATCGCTCAAAATCTTTTTCATTCCATCCTTCCACCTCCAATTTGGTCCCCCACTTCTCCTTGTTCCCTCCACTTCTGACACTTATCTCCTCTTTGTCAGTCTTTCCTCACTCATTCTCTCCATGTGACCAAACCATTTCAATACATCCTCTTCTACTCTCTCAACCACACTTTATTTCCACAAATCTCTTTTACCCTTTCATTACTTACTCCATCAAACCATCCACCTTCCTCCAAGTAACCCTATCTATTGCCCATGCTTCACAACCACATAATATTGTCGGAAATACTAATCCTTCAAAAGATACCCATTTTTGCTCTCCAAGATGATTTTCTCTCTTTCCAAACATTCTTCACCGCTCCCAGAACCTTCAGCTCCAACCCCCCACCCTATGACTTGCTTCCACTTCCATGGTTCATTTGCTGCTAAGTCCACTCCCAGATATCTAAAACACTTCACTTCCTCCAATTTTTCTTCATTCAGACTTACATCCCAACTAACCTGTCCCTCATTACTGTTGAACCTGTTAGCCTTGCTCCTATTCATATTTACCCTAAACTTCCTCCTTTCACACACTTTTCCTAACTCAGTTGCCAACTTCTGTAGTTTCTCACTTGAATCAGCCACCATTGCTGTATCTTTGGCAAACAACAATTGACTGACTTCCCATGCCCTCTCATCCCCTACAGACTTCATAATCGCCCCTCTCCAAAATTCTTGCATTTACTTCTCCAACCACCCATCCACAAACAAATTTAACAACCAAGGTGACATCACACACCCCTGCCACAGACCAACCTTCATTGGGAACCAGTCACTCCTCTCTTCCTACTCATACACATGCCTTACACCCTTGATAAAAACTTCTCAATGCTTCTATGAGCTTACCTACCACCATATAATCTTGAGACCTTCCACAAAGCATCTCTATCAACACTCATATGCCCTCTCCAGATCCATAAATACAACATACAAATCCATTTGTTTTTCTAAGTATTTCTCACATTCTTCAAAGTAAATACTTGATCCACACATCCTCTACCACTTCTGAAACCACACTGCTCCTCCCAAGTTTGATGCTCTGTACATGCCTTTACCCTCTCAATCAGTACCCTCCCATATAATTTCCCAGGAATACTCAACAAACTTATACCTCTGTAATTTGAACACTCACCTTTATCCTCTTTGTCAACCTTTCCTCACTCATTCTCTACATATGTCCAAACCATTTCAACACACCCTCTTTTGCTCTCTCAATCACACTTTATTTCCACAAATCTCTTTTACCCTTTCATTACTTACTCCATCAAACCATCCACCTTCCTCCAAGTAACCCTATCTATTGCCCATGCTTCACAACCACATAATATTGTCGGAAATACTAATCCTTCAAAAGATACCCATTTTTGCTCTCCAAGATGATTTTCTCTCTTTCCAAACATTCTTCACCGCTCCCAGAACCTTCAGCTCCAACCCCCCACCCTATGACTTGCTTCCACTTCCATGGTTCATTTGCTGCTAAGTCCACTCCCAGATATCGAAAACACTTCACTTCCTCCAATTTTTCTTCATTCAGACTTACATCCCAACTAACCTGTCCCTCATTACTGTTGAACCTGTTAGCCTTGCTCCTATTCATATTTACCCTAAACTTCCTCCTTTCACACACTTTTCCTAACTCAGTTGCCAACTTCTGTAGTTTCTCACTTGAATCAGCCACCATTGCTGTATCTTTGGCAAACAACAATTGACTGACTTCCCATGCCCTCTCATCCCCTACAGACTTCATAATCGCCCCTCTCCAAAATTCTTGCATTTACTTCTCCAACCACCCATCCACAAACAAATTTAACAACCAAGGTGACATCACACACCCCTGCCACAGACCAACCTTCATTGGGAACCAGTCACTCCTCTCTTCCTACTCATACACATGCCTTACACCCTTGATAAAAACTTCTCAATGCTTCTATGAGCTTACCTACCACCATATAATCTTGAGACCTTCCACAAAGCATCTCTATCAACACTCATATGCCCTCTCCAGATCCATAAATACAACATACAAATCCATTTGTTTTTCTAAGTATTTCTCACATTCTTCAAAGTAAATACTTGATCCACACATCCTCTACCACTTCTGAAACCACACTGCTCCTCCCAAGTTTGATGCTCTGTACATACCTTAACCCTCTCGATCATTACCCTCCCAATTTTCTAGGTATACTCAACAAACTTATGCCTCTGTAGTTTGAACACTCACCTTTATCCCCTCTGCCTTTGTACAATGGCACTATACATGCATTCCACCAATCCTCAGACACTTCACCATGACCCATATATACAGTAAACATCCTTACCAACCAATCAACAACACAGTCACACCCTTTCTTAATATATTCCACTGCAATACCATCCTCTCTCACCACCTTGCAGCATTTCATCTTATGCAAAGCTTTCACCACCTCTTCTCTTTGCCAAACCACTCTCCCTGACTCTCTCACTCTGCACCAACCCAAAACACCCTACATCTGCCACTCTATCATCAAACACACTCAACAATCCTTCAAAATACTCACTCTGCCTCTTCCTCACTCCATCCCAACCTGTTATCACTTCCCCTCTTGCCCCCATCACTGATGTTTCCATTTATTCTCTTGTCTTTTGTGCATTATTTACCTCCTTCCAAAACATATTATTATTTTGCTTTGTCGCTGTCTCCCGAGTTAGCAAGGTAGCGCAAGGAAACAGACGAAAGAATGGCCCAACCCACCCACATAAACAAGTATATAATGCACGTCCACACTCACAAATATACATACCTATACATCTCAACGTATACATATATATACACACAGAGACATATACACATGTACATAATTCATAGTCTTCCTTTATTCATTCCCATCGCCACCCCGCCACACATGAAATAACAACCCCCTCCCCCCTCGTGTGCGAGGTAGCGCTAGGAAAAGCTAACAAAGGCCACATTCGTTCACACTCAGTCTCTAGCTGTCATGTAATAATCTTTTTATTCTCACTAATGTTTAATGATACTCTCTTACCCCAAATCTCACTTGCCCTCTTTTTCAACCCTTGCACCTTCCTCTTGATCTGCCACTTTCTCTTGTACATCTTTATATATATATATATATATATATATATATATATATATGAGAAAATTGTTCACCACTTTACATTTTACTGTGAATATAAATCTCAGATTTCTTTTTGACAGTAGCTTAAATAATTGAAAATATACACACACTTACCTTAAGTTCCCCAGCACCAAACTGAGCAACTTGCTGAGATATCTCCTGCAGCTGTTTGACCCGCTGTGAGAAGTCTGTGACCCACTGAATAACTGTTGCTCCTCGAGGAACAGTGTATGCCTGCCACTGGTCAGGGATTATCCCCTTCACCAACTGACTCACCATTACACGGTGGTAATTTGTTTGTTTCTTCTCTCCCTGAAATCAATTTACATACAGCTCAGAGGGTTTGAAGTACTTGCAATCTTTTGACAGACGTATAAATGCAATGCTATTCAGGGTGCAGTATTCACTAATAACTTACAAACATGGAAGAACAAATAAAATTAACATGAAAAAGGTCATAATTATGTAATTCAATGCTGAATGAGATGGTGCTGGCAAACACAGAACATCTAATTGGGGTGAAGTAGTGTGGCTTAAGGAGAGGTAGAGGGGGTGTGGACCAATTTTTGCTTTCAAGAATCTGCATGAGAAATACTTTAAATACCTGTATGTGGTATTTATAAATCAAGAAAGTATGTGATAAGGCTAAGAGACATTGTGGAAGGTGCTACAAAATACCGGGCAAGTAGAAAACTACAAAATGTACTGAAAAGTTTTATTATGACAGTAAGGCATGTGTGAGTAGTAGTGGCAGGAAGGACAGTAGTTCCCAGTGAAGGGGGGCTGGTGCAAATAATATGCTGCTAAATCTTCATAGAGAATAGTTGTTATGAAGGTAAATGAAAGGGTCTCAAAAAGAGGGGCAGGTCTACTGTATGTTGGAGAGTGCATATTATGAGATTTTGCCATGACGGCAGATCAACACTAAAGGCTCACCGACTGTGTTAGTTGCTGAATAATAATGTTTCTTTCAACCATCACTCCTCTATTCACCATATCTTGCTTGTATAATGCTTCTTTTCTCAGCAACAATTCATCTGGCATAGTTATCTATTCAAGATTCATCCGGTATTGTCTTCAAGTCTTATCTTCTGAATGTGCCTAAAGTCACTCCATGCATGTTTCTTATTTTCCCTGGTATTGCAAAATATGTGTTCCAGTTTCCTTGCTCAGCATGCATATATGGTTTTTATTTTTCATACATTCCTGTACACCAAACTTTATTTAATGTCCCTGTAGCTTCCTTGCTCATTTGCTTTCAATTTGCAAACATTCGTGTACACCAAACTTTATTTAATGAACCTGTAGCTTCCTTGCTCATTTGCTTTCAATTTGCCAACAAGTATATAGTGGCATGTATCTCTATCTTCTCTGTTTTTGAACACAGAGCTCAAGTTCTTTGAGTTGCTTGTGGTAGTTCATATGTTTTAGTTCATCACTTTTGCATTTAAGATGTTTCTGTATTCTCACTAATTGGCTTAGAACCATCTGCCAAATTGATGTAGTATTCAGTTTTACTTATGCACTGAATATCATCATTTGGTTTTCAGTCTCTAGTAAAGGTTCTAAATATCATACCACTCATTATTTGGCTTAAAAGAGTTCTATAGTTATGGAACGACTGCTAATGTGGCTATCCCTTTGAAGGGGTTCCAATTTGAACAGGCATCAGAGCTATAGATAGAAGTGTATTTTATCAATGTGTTCCTAAAATTCAAGTCTTTCATTTAAAATAATTCCAAAATCCTTGACGTTTCATTCACATTCTACTTGTTTTTCTTTAGAGTCATTGTATGTAGGTGATGAAATCTTGTTAACTCTTCCATTGATTATTTGCTCAAATTTTTCCACATTCTCTTTTTCCCTCATGTATCAATATCTCTTTGCAAACAGCATATTATATGCTGTTTGCAAATGATACAGCTTAATTGTAAGACTCAAAAGAGAGAATAATAAAAAGCTGGTGTTAGAGTTAGGATGTGTAAATGTGAAAGGAAAAGGCTGAGAGTGAATGATAACAAAAATAAGAATGAGGTGTAGCAAAGGGATGAGACAGACGGTTTCAGCATAAATCTTAAAGGGAAAGATCTATTACTTTAAGCACCTATGATTGGATGGGGCAATGGATGGAACCATGGAGGCTGAAACAAGTCACATGGGCTCCAACCCATCTAAAAGTACCTTCAATGAGATTTTACCATGATGGTAAGGGCTAGTGAGCTACATGACTTTGATGAATAAGACTATTTCTCTCTCCTGCTGCAAAGCTGTCTACTCTAGGCTTAGCTTAGCAGATGAATAGCTACTGGAGTTTCCTTCTAAGACATTGGTATATTTTTGTATGATGCATTTCGTTATGTCCCATGGTATTCTTGCACATTTAATAACTCTGTATCTTACTTGTTGAAAGGCTTTCAGGTTCATGTCTTCCTTTTCTTCTTTCTAGGGTATACAGTAAGTTCTTTCTGACTTTCATGGTAGTTTTCTCTATTTATCAAAATCTTTGATGACTGTCTCCTCCAGAAACTCCCATTAAGGGGGTGACCATGACAAAAGAGTCTCCACTTATCCCCATCCTTACATGCTCTCCTCACATACACCATTCTATGAAACTTCAACCAAATCTCTCCCTCCAGTACTATTCCACCCTATTTCCCCATGTCACATGTGGTCTTCCTCTCAAAACAATCCCTTTAATCATACTAACACACTGTCTCCTTGTAAACTCTCAGTACTGCAATCTTTCCACTCGCCTAAACTGCCACAAAGTATCAAGTTTCACAGACTCTACATCTCCACATGTCATTCCCTGCCATATCAAATCTCTCGCAGACCCCCCCTCATTAATTTCTTCATTCCTTCTTGTCATACCACATGCTACTCTCAAAAAACAAATTTCCACAGCTTGGATTCTTGACCTCTGTGACTCATTCCATGTCCATTTTTCATCTGCATAGGTTAGGGCTGGAAGGATTATGCTGTCCCTTAATTCTTTCTTCACTTCCATACTTACACCTCTACAATTCATGTTATTCTAAGACCCAATGACTCCTATACCCTGTACTGCTCTCCCCCTCATCCCCCCTTTCATATCACCAAACTTATCCAAGATGGCTCCTAAATACTTAAATCTGTCCAGTCTTTCTTCCCCATATACACAAACAAAGTTTAGTGCATTTTCTTCTCTTGCTCTACAGGGCTTTGCAAAATCAATACTTTCCCTCTGTTTCCTTTCAAACACCATTACTTCACTTTTACTTGTATTTATCTTCAATAGCCTACAACACATTTACAACCTTCTGCAACCCCTCTACTCTCTTAACAAACAACACAGGCTTGTCACTAGCCACACCACCTCACCACAATACTCCATCTCAACTTTTTTTCCCTAGTTTTGCTTTCATTTCTCTTACCCCTCCATCCATATATATGTTAAAAAGCCACAGCCCTGCCTCACACCTATGTGTATACTGAAATTTTTGCTCAACTCTCTAACACAGTTATGCATGCATTTGGTCCACTTCAGGCTTTCATACTATCCAATATTGTCCCCTACCCCATATATCCTAAACACATCCCATAATAAATTCCACTCAACTCTGCTATAAGCTTTTTCCTGATCCATGCAAGCTGCACACAGCTTCTTGTCTTTTGCTGCTATCTATTTTTCCACAGTCAATTCTCATCAAAAAAAATCTGGTACAAACATCCCCTACCTTTCCTAAAACCCACTTGCTCCTTATCTATTCTGCATTTAATCATTTCAATCATTCTATCAATCAACACTCTTACACTTTTCCTTACTTAACAGACTTATTCCCTTACAACTGCTATACACATCCTTAGCATCTATTCCTTTGAATAAATAAACAATTATAGCATTCTCCAAATCCTCACGCATTGTACAAACTTCTGCTTCCATGTTACATTACTTATCAAATGCATCCACTCTATCACACTTTCTCCTTTACTTGAACATTTCGGCTATAATCCCATCCACATCAGGTGCCTTTCCTACCTTCAACCTCATTATCACCCATTTTACCTTCCTTCTTGCTAAAGGCCCCTGCACTTGTATCCTTTATCTTTCATCCTCAATACCCCTGCATGTAAAAACTGCTGCCTCACCTTCACCCACATTCTTCAAAATACTCTTTTGATCTTTTCAACTTTTGATTCAGCAACTCCCTTTCCTTACTTCTCATATTTACAGTTCCACTCTTTACATCCACCTCTTTCCTGTTTAACCTCCTTCCAGTACAATTTCTTATTTTCCTGAAGCTTTTCATCCTACTTCCAGGATCTTCATCTATTCTTTCACTGCTTTCCTCTATCAGCCTCTTAATATTCCACTCACACATCATATATTCTTCCCACCTCCTTTGCTGAATTTCCACTGGTACATTCCTTTTCAGGAATCTACCATATGCATTTTTCTTCTTTTCCACAGCATTTCTCATCTCATCTGTCCAATACATTTCCACTTTTATTCTTATATCTCACAACCTTGTATCCAAAATTTTGTTCCACAACCTATACCAGCTTTTCTCTAAATATCTTAAACACCTCATTAACACCTGACTGCATTCCTACATTTATTGCACTTTCATTCAAACTTTCATTCACCCTTCTTGCGATCTCCTCCTTGCATTCTTTCTCATTCATCTTCTCCCTTGCCAACAATTTTACTCCTCAATTCTTCCTCGTACCATACCTTCACTTCTCCCTGATCTTCAGCTCCACAAGAACTGCAAAATGGTCAGAATCTTCAAAGAATCCTCTTACAGCACTAGCATCCAGCACAACCTTTCTCAACCTATCATCCACTGCCACATAATTAATCAAACCATTTTTGATGGCTTGCGCAAAAGATGCTTGTGGCATGAGAAGCGTGGGAGGTGGGCAGATTAGAAAGGGTAGTGAGTGGTGGGATGAAGAAGTAAGATTATTAGTGAAAGAGAAGAGAGAGGCATTTAGACGATTTTTGCAGTGAAATAATGCAAATGAGTTGGAGATGTATAAAAGAAAGAGGCAGGAGGTCAAGAGAAAGGTGCAAGAGATGAAAAAGAGGGCAAATGAGAGTTGGGTGGGTGAGAGAGTATCATTAAATTTTAGGGAGAATAAAAAGATGTTTTGGAAGGAGGTAAATAGAGTGCGTAACACGAGGGAACAAATGGGAACTTCAGTGAAGGGGGCTAATGGAGAGGTGATAACAAGTAGTGGTGATGTAAGAAGGAGATGGAGTGAGTATTTTGAAGGTTTGTTGAATGTGTTTGATGATAGAGTGGCAGATATAGGGTGTTTTGGTCGAGGTGGTGTGCAAAGTGAGAGGGTTAGGGAGAATGATTTGGTAAACAGAGAAGAGGTAGTAAAAGCTTTGCGGAAGATGAAAGGCGGCAAGGCAGCGGGTTTGGATGGTATTGCAGTGGAATTTATTAAAAAAGGGGGTGACTGTATTGTTGACTGGTTGGTAAGGTTATTCAATGTATGTATGACTCATGGTGAGGTGCCTGAGGACTGACGGAATGCTTGCATAGTGCTACTGTACAAAGGCAAAGGGGATAAAAGTGAGTGCTCCAATTACAGAGGTATAAGTTTGTTGAGTATCCCTGGAAAATTATATGGGAGGGTATTGATTGAGAGGGTGAAGGCATGTACAGAGCATCAGATTGGGGAAGAGCAGTGAGGTTTCAGAAGTGGTAGAGGATGTGTGGATCAGGTGTTTGCTTTGAAGAATTTATATATATATTTTTTTTAAATTTGCTTTGTCGCTGTCTCCCGCGTTAGCGAGGTAGCGCAAGGAAGCAGACGAAAGAATGGCCCAACCCACCCACATACACATGTATATACATACACGTCCACACACACAAATATACATACCTATACATCTCAACGTAAACATATATATACACACAGACATATACATATATACTATTATTATTATACTTTGTCGCTGTCTCCCGCGTTTGCGAGGTAGCGCAAGGAAACAGACAAAAGAAATGGGCCAACCCCCCCATACACATGTATATACATACGTCCACACACGCAAATATACATACCTACACAGCTTTCCATGGTTTACCCCAGACGCTTCACATGCCTTGATTCAATCCACTGACGGCACGTCAACCCCAGTATACCACATCGCTCCAATTCACTATATTCCTTGCCCTCCTTTCACCCTCCTGCATGTTCAGGCCCCGATCACACAAAATCTTTTTCACTCCATCTTTCCACCTCCAATTTGGTCTCCCTCTTCTCCTCGTTCCCTCCACCTCCGACACATATATCCTCTTGGTCAATCTTTCCTCACTCATTCTCTCCATGTGCCCAAACCACTTCAAAACACCCTCTTCTGCTCTCTCAACCACGCTCTTTTTATTTCCACACATCTCTCTTACCCTTACGTTACTCACTTGATCAAACCACCTCACACCACACATTGTCCTCAAACATCTCATTTCCAGCACATCCATCCTCCTGCGCACAACTCCATCCATAGCCCACGCCTCGCAACCATACAACATTGTTGGAACCACTATTCCTTCAAACATACCCATTTTTGCTTTCCGAGATAATGTTCTCGACTTCCACACATTATTCAAGGCCCCCAGAATTTTCGCCCCCTCCCCCACCCTATGATCCACTTCCGCTTCCATGGTTCCATCCGCTGCCAGATCCACTCCCAGATATCTCCCAGATATCTTCTTCCACACACTTTACCAAACTCAGTCACCAGTTTCTGCAGTTTCTCACATGAATCAGCCACCAGCGCTGTATCATCAGCGAACAACAACTGACTCACTTCCCAAGCTCTCTCATCCCCAACAGACTTCATACTTGCCCCTCTTTCCAAAACTCTTGCATTTACCTCCCTAACAACCCCATCCATAAACAAATTAAACAACCATGGAGACATCACACACCCCTGCCGCAAACCTACATTCACTGAGAACCAATCACATGTACATAATTCATACTGTCTACCTTTATTCATTCCCATCGCCACCCTGCCACACATGAAATAACAACCCCCTCCCCCCTCATGTGTGCGAGGTAGCGCTAGGAAGACAACAAAGGCCCCATTCGTTCACACTCAGTCTCTAGCTGTCATGTAATAACGCACCGAAACCACAGCTCCCTTTCCATATCCAGGCCCCACAGAACTTTCCATGGTTTACCCCAGACGCTTCACATACCCTGGTTCAATCCATTGACAGCACGTTGACCCCGGTATACCACATCGTTCCAATTCACTCTATTCCTCGCACGCCTTTCACCCTCCTGCATGTTCAGGCCCCGATCACCCAAAATCTTTTTCACTCCATCTTTCTACCTCCAATTTGGTCTCCCACTTCTCCTTGTTCCCTCCACCTCTGACACATTTATCCTCTTGGTCAATCTTTCCTTACTCATTCTCACCATGTGACCAAACCATTTCAAAACACCCTCTTCTCTCTGAACCACACTCTTTTTATTACCACACATCTCTCTTACCCTATTATTACTTACTCGATCAAACCACCTCACACCACATATTGTCCTCAAACATCTCATTTCCAGCACATCCACCCTCCTGCGCACAACTCTATCCATAGCCCACGCCTCGCAACCATACAACATTGTTGGAACCACTATTCCTTCAAACATACCCACCTTTGCTTTCCGAGACAATGTCCTCGACTTCCACACATTCTTCAAGGCTCCCAGAATTTTCGCCCCTTCCCCACCCTATGATTCACTTCTGCTTCCATGGTTCCATCCACTCCCAGATATCTAAAACACTTCACTTCCTCCAGTTTTTCTCCTTTCAAACTTACCTCCCAACTGACTTGACCCTCAACCCTATTGTACCTAATAACCTTGCTCTTATTCACATTTACTCTTAACTTTCTTCTTTCACACACTTTGCCAAACTCAGTCACCAGCTTCTGCAGTTTCTCACATGAATCAGCCACCAGCGCTGTATCATCAGCGAACAACCGACTCACTTCCCAAGCTCTCTCATCCACAACAGGCTGCATAATTGCCCCTCTTTCCAAAACTCTTGCATCCACCTCCCTAACAATCCCATCCATAAACAAATTAAACAACCATGGAGACATCACACACCCCTGCCGCAAACCTACATTCACTGAGAACCAATCACTTTCCTCCCTTCCTACACGTACACATGCCTTACATCCTCGATAAAAACTTTTCACTGCTTCTAACAACTTGCCTCCCACTCCATATATTCTTAATACCTTCCACAGAGCATCTCTATCAACTCTATCCTATGTCTTCTCCAGATCCATAAATGGTACATACAAATCCATTTGCTTTTCTAAGTATTCCTCACATACATTCTTCAAAGCAAACACCTAATCCACACATCCTCTACCACTTCTGTAACCACACTGCTCTCCCCCAATCTGATGATCTGTACATGCCTTCACCCTCTCAATCAATACCCTCTCATATAATTTCCCAGGGATACTCAACAAACTTAAACCTCTGTAATTTGAGCACTCACCTTTGTCCCCTTTGCCTTTGTACAATGGCACTATGCAAGCATTCTGCCAGTCCTCAGGCACTTCACCATGAATCATACATACATTAAATAACCTTACCAACCAGTCAACAATACAGTCACCCCCTTTTTTAATAAATTCCACTGCAATACCATCCAAACCCGCTGCCTTGCCGGCTTTCATCTTCCGCAAAGCTTTTACTACCTCTTCTCTGTTTACCAAATCATTTTCCCTAACCCTCTCACTTTGCACACCACCTCGACCAAAACACCCTATATCTGCCACTCTATCATCAAACACATTCAACAAACCTTCAAAATACTCACTCCATATCCTCACATCACCACTACTTGTTATCACCTCCCCATTAGCCCCCTTCAATGAAGTTCCCATTTGTTCCCTTGTCTTACGCACATTATTTACCTCATTCCAAAACATCTTTTTATTCTCCCTAAAATTTAATGATACTCTCTCACCCCAACTCTCATTTGCCCTCTTTTTCACCTCTTGCACCTTTCTGGAGAAGGCATATGATAGAGTTGATAGAGATACTCTGTGGAAGGTATTAAGAATATATGGTGTGGGAGGCAAGTTGTTAGAAGCAGTGAAAAGTTTTTATCGAGGATGTAAGGCATGTGTACGTGTAGGAAGGGAGGAAAGTGATTGGTTCTCAGTGAATGTAGGTTTGCGGCAGGGGTGTGTGATGTCTCCATGGTTGTTTAATTTGTTTATGGATGGGGTTGTTAGGGAGGTGAATGCAAGAGTTTTGGAAAAAGGGGCAAGTATGCAGTCTGTTGTGGATGAGAGAGCTTTGGAAGTGAGTCAGTTGTCGTTGTCTGATGATACAGCACTGGTGGCTGATTCATGTGAGAAACTGCAAAAGCTGGTGACTGAGTTTGGTAAAGTGTGTGAAAGAAGAAAGCTAAGAGTAAATGTGAATAAGAGCAAGGTCATTAGGTACAGTAGGGTTGAGGGTCAAGTCAATTGGGAGGTAAGTTTGAATGGAGAAAAACTGGAGGAAGTGAAGTGTTTTAGATATCTGAGAGTGGATTTGGCTGCGGATGGAACCATGGAAGTGGAAGTGAATCACAGGGTGGGGGAGGGGGCAAAAATTATGGGAGCGTTGAAGAATGTGGCATTATCTCGGAAAGCAAAAATGGGTTTGTTTGAGGGAATAGTGGTTCCAACAATGTTATATGGTTGCGAGGCGTGGGCTATGGATAGAGTTGTGCGCAGGAGGGTGGATGTGCTGAAAATGAGATGTTTGAGGACAATATGTGGTGTGAGGTGGTTTGATCAAGTAAGTAATAATAGGGTAAGAGAGAAGTGTGGTAATAAAAAGAGTGTGGTTGAGAGAGCAGAAGAGGGTGTTTTGAAATGATTTGGTCTCATGGAGAGAATGAGTGAGGGAAGATTGACCAAGAGGATGTATGTGTCAGAGGTGGAGGGAACTAGGAGAAGTGGGAGACCAAATTGGAGGTGGAAAGATGGAGTGAAAAAGATTTTGAGTGATCATGGCCTGAACATGCAGGAGGGTGAAAGGTGTGCAAGAAATAGAGTGAATTGAAACGATGTGGTATACCGGGGTCGGCGTGCTGTCAATGGATTGAACCAGGGCATGTGAAGCGTCTGGGGTAAACCATGGAAAGTTCTGTGGGGCCTGGATGTGGAAAGGGAGCTGTGGTTTCGGTGCATTATTACATGACAGCTAGAGACTCGGTGTGAATGAATGTGGCCTTTGTTTTTTTTCCTAGTGATACCTCACACACATGAGGGGGGAGGGGGTTGTTATTTCATGTGTGGCAGGGTGGTGATAGGAATGAATAAAGGCAGACAGTATGAATTATGTACATGTGTATATATGTATATGTCTGTGTGTGTATATATATGTATACGTTGAGATGTATAGGTATGTATATTTGCGTGTGGCCATGTATGTATATACATGTGTATGTGGGTGGGGTGGGCCATTCTTTCGTCTGTTTCCTTGCGCTACCTCGCTAACGCAGGAGACAGCGACAAAGCAAAATAAAATATAAATAAATAAATATGGATCTGGAGAAGGCATATGATAGAGTTGATAGAGATGCTCTGTGGAAGGTATTAAGAATATATGGTGTGGGAGGCAAGTTGTTAGAAGCAGTGAAAAGTTTTTATCGAGGATGTAAGGCATGTGTACGTGTAGGAAGAGAGGAAAGTGATTGGTTCTCAGTGAATGTAGGTTTGTGGCAGGGGTGTGTGATGTCTCCATGGCTGTTTAATTTGTTTATGGATGGAGTTGTTAGGGAGGTGAATGCAAGAGTTTTGGAAAGAGGGGCAAGTATGAAGTCTGTTGGGGATGAGAGAGCTTGGGAAGTGAGTCAGTTGTTGTTCGCTGATGATACAGCTCTGGTGGCTGATTCATGTGAGAAACTGCAGAAGCTGGTGACTGAGTTTGGTAAAGTGTGTGAAAGAAGAAAGTTGAGAGTAAATGTGAATAAGAGCAAGGTTATTAGGTACAGTAGGGCTGAGGGTCAAGTCAATTGGGAGGTGAGTTTGAATGGAGAAAAACTGGAGGAAGTGAAGTGTTTTAGATATCTGGGAGTGGATCTGGCAGCGGATGGAACCATGGAAGCGGAAGTGGATCATAGGGTGGGGGAGGGGGCGAAAATTCTGGAAGCCTTGAAGAATGTGTGGAAGTCGAGAACATTATCTCGGAAAGCAAAAATGGGTATGTTTGAAGGAATAGTGGTTCCAACAATGTTGTATGGTTGCGAGGCGTGGGCTATGGATAGAGTTGTGCGCAGGAGGATGGATGTGCTGGAAATGAGATGTTTGAGGACAATGTGTGGTGTGAGGTGGTTTGATCGAGTAAGTAACGTAAGGGTAAGAGAGATGTGTGGAAATAAAAAGAGCGTGGTTGAGAGAGCAGAAGAGGGTGTTTTGAAATGGTTCGGGCACATGGAGAGAATGAGTGAGGAAAGAGTGACCAAGAGAATATATGTGTCGGAGGTGGAGGGAACGAGGAGAAGAGGGAGACCAAATTGGAGGTGGAAAGATGGAGTGAAAAAGATTTTGTGTGATTGGGGCCTGAACATGCAGGAGGGTGAAAGGAGGGCAAGGAATAGAGTGAATTGGAGCGATGTGGTATACCGGGGTTGACGTGCTGTCAGTGGATTGAATCAAGGCATGTGAAGCGTCTGGGGTAAACCATGGAAAGCTGTGTAGGTATGTATATTTGCGTGTGTGGACGTATGTATATACATGTGTATGGGGGTGGGTTGGGCCATTTCTTTCGTCTGTTTCCTTGCGCTACCTCACAAACGCGGCAGACAGCGACAAAGCAAAAAAAAAAAAAATATTTTGTTCTCTTCCATCATTTCTCATACAAGCATATCTGTGAATAACCTTTTGCTGAAATAAGGTGTTGACAATGAATAAAGCCCTCTCAGAATAGGCATCCACAAGATAAATTATGTTCTTTTACTTCTAGCACTCCTCATTTACCAATTACCTTACCAATTTCATCACATCCCATCTTTGCATTCATATCAGCCAGCTATGGAGTCATTCAAATTTCTACAGAAATGCTTCATTTCATCTAAACCTTGCACAGATTTCGTATTTACAGACAAATAAACACATACCTAAGCATACTTCATAATTCCAATCTTTCTTTTCACTCACACTATACCTGACCCATCCTATCCATGGTCTGTAACATACTCCAATACTCTCGGTAACAGCACAATGGCACATCCTTTTCCCTCTTCCCTGATAATTTTCATTCATCCCTATTCATACCACTCCTCCTTCCATGACCTTCCACAACTATCGTTCATCATTACCATTTTCACTCCATACAACCGGCCTAAGGATACGAGTTTCTCCTATCCCCATCAAATTCAAACTGTGGCTTTTAAAATTCACTACAAGCTGCCACCTTTTAATCTCATCAGTTATCCAATTAATATGCAAAGCCATCACCCTCAATTGAATGTCCCTTATGCTCACCAGAACAACTGATAGTTCATGTGTTCCATTCCCTTGATTTTGCTTGTGAAGCGTTTCTGTATTCTCTTTGATTTGTAAATATCTATTTGCTTAATCAGCAACCATTAAGATACAGTAGCATTCAAGATTCCTTCTTATGTAGATATCAAACATTTTCAAAATCAGTTTTGTATCTCTTGTGAATGTTTTCAATATCATACCATTCATTACTTGGCTTGACAATGCTACCTTCTTAATATGTTCTCTGAATCCTTGTTGCTCATCTTGGTTACACCTAAATTTATATACTTTCTCTGTTATGCCTTTATAGACTGCCATAAATTCATTCTTACTTCATCTAAAACTTGTATGGGGTTAGTGTGAGGATCACACCAAAGGATAGGGTGACACTTCTGCTGAAGAAAGAGTTGTGGGAATGTAAGGAAGTGAGCCCCACTCGCAATGATGTAGGTGAAAATGAGAGCGAATTACATGAGGTAGGTGATTGTTGAGGCTTATGCACCTGGTAGGGAGATAATGGAAGAGAAGAGTCTTCTGGCAAGAGCTGAAAGGCTGCATCATTAATTTTGGGATGAGGATCTAGAAACAGTAATAGGCAATTTGATTGCATAAGTAGGTGATGAAAAGGGTGAACAACATGTTGAGTTTTGTGCTGAAAAAGGACTGGTGACTGAGAACATATGGTTTGAAAAGAGAAAAATACATAAGTATAAGTGGGTAAATGGGGTGGATGGTAGGTAGCCAAAATAGATAGGCAAGCAAAAGAGACCTGTGGATGTAAATGTGCTGAGAGGGGCAGGTGGCAGTTGATCACTTCTTAGTGTAGGTGAGGGTTAAACCTTGTAGAGGCTTTAGAGAGAGGATATGATATGGGAGTGAAGGTGGTGGTGAAAGTGGGTGAGCTTGGGAAAGAGGCTTGTGGGAGGAAATATCATGAGAGACTGGGTGTAGAATAGCAAAAGGTGAGTGTAAACAAAACCATAGGGATAGGTTAGGAGTAGAAGTCATTAAGGGAAGTAGACTTACATGTAAAAGTAATGTGTGGCATGTGGAAGGTGGAGTATCAATGTGGGTGTGTGGAAAAAAAAAGTGTACAGTATGAGTGTTACCTGTATGAGAATAATAGGGAGTGGCAGATGTCCATGAAGAAGCAGCAGGTTAAGAAGAAGGTGCAGGAGTTGAACAAATGGACAAATGAGACTTCAGGTAAGAGAGTATTGGCAAACTTCAGAGGGAATAAGAAAGTGTTCTGGAAGAAGGGTAATAGTGTGAAGAGAACAAGGAAGCAAAATGGAAACATCAGTGACAAGAGCAGATAGGAAAGTGGCCAACAGACATAGAAAAGGTGAAGAGAATATGGCATAAGTATTCAGAAAGACTGCTGAATGTATTTGATGATATGGTGGTGGATGTGGGATCCTTGAGGATGTAGATGTATTCAAAGCAAGAAGGATATGGAAGGTGTTTGGTGAAGATGAGAAAGAATGGTGAATGCATGTCCAAGCTAAAGTGTGGAACAGCAACTGAAGTGATGGGATTTCAGTTAAATGTCTCAAGATAAGAGCTGACAGTATTGTTGACTGGATTTTCAATGGGAGTACAACTCAAGCTGAGGTGCCTGGGGACTAGAGGAATGCCTATATAGTGCCATTGTATAAAGGTAAGGGGGACAAAGGTGAACATTTAGACTATAGAAGTATCATTTTGTTGAGTGTACCTGATAAGTTGTATGGGAGACTGGTGACTGAATGGGTGGTGGCAAGCATCAAACTGAGGAGGAAAAATGTGGCTTTAAGGGTGTGGAAGGATGTGTGGATCAAGCAACTGTTTTGTAGAATTCATAAGAGACATACTTAAAAAACAGAGGACTTGTATGTGACACTTATAGATCTCAAGAAAGCGTAATACAGGATTGATAGATATGCTTTGTGGAAAGCGATGCAAATATATGGTGTGGGAGCAAAGCTACTAGCAGTGTATGATGTCACCATGGCTTTAATCTGATCATGGATGGGGTGGTGGGGAAAGTGAATGCAAGGGTCTTGGGGACAAGGGCAGACTACAATCTGTTGGGGTGGAGATGCCATAGAGCTGAGTCCGTTGCTGTTTGCTGATGCCATGGCCTTGGTGGTAGATTCAAATGATAAACCGCATTAGTTGGTTTCTTAGTTAGGGAGAGTATGTGAAAGGAGAAAGTTGAGAGTTAATATGAATTAAAGTATGGTCATTATGTTTAGCAGTGGAGTGAGACACAATGGTTAGACTGTGAGGTTGAGTGGAAAGAACTTGAAGGAAGTGAAGTGTTTTAATGACCTAGGAATGGATATGGTACTGGATGGGAGCTGAACTAAGCCAAATGGTACATAAGAGGCCTAAGATTCTGGGCACATTGAGAAGAGTATGAAAGACAGATCACTGTCTGTCAGGGAAGAGATAGGTATGTACAGAGAGGTACAGTACAGAAGGCTATCGCAGTAGAAAGATGCAAGGCATGCTGAACTAAGCCAGACAGTAGATAAGATGCCTAAGGGTCTGAGCACCCTGAGAAGTGTATGGAAGGATAGGTCACTATCTTCGAGGGAAAAGATAGGTATGTTTGATAGTACAGAGGGCCTACTGCTGAAGAATGATGCAAGGCATGGGCCTCAGATCTAAGAGTATGGAAAAGGATAAATGTGATGGAAATAAAATATTCAAGGACAAGATGTGTTGCGAGGAGGGTTGATTGAACAAGATATGATAGTGTAAGAGAGAGGTGTAGTGATAAGAAGAGTAAGGTTGAGAAAGTTGAAGACTGTGCTACTGATTTGGATATATGGAGAGGATGGGAAAAGAGAGGCTGACTAAGAAGACAAGCATATCAGAACTGGAGTGAACAAGGAGAAAGGGGAACTGATGAGGATGTGAAAGGATGGAGTAAAAGATGCTTTGTGTGACTGGGACCTGAACATGCAAGAGGGTATGTGGCATGCATGGGATGGAGTGACTTTGAAGCAAAGTAGTAAGTATACTGGCCATGACCTGTCGGTGGGCTGAACCGTGGCACATTAAGCAGTCAAGGGAAACCAATTAAAGATCTGTGGGGCTAGGATGACAATAATGAGGCTCTGATTTTGAAGCATTACACATGACTGCCAGAATGTGGATGAGAGCAAATGAAGCTTTTCTTTGTCTCTTCCTGGTGCTATCTCCCTAAGAAGGAAATGACCAACAGTAATAGGAGAGGAAGGAATCTATGTATGCTCACAAAGAAAATGATTTGCACACTGTACCTTGCAGATGAGGATAACATCGTTTAGGTCACATTTTACAATACGAAGCAATTTGGCTCCAGAATTGACCTCACGTTCAAAATATCGATATAGAGGATCCTTAATGTTATCTAAAGTTCGACGCAGTGTGTTGACATACTCAGGGAGGTGAGAGAGCCAAGTAACAGCAGACTGCTGTAATGTCACCATCCATGAAGGTCGACCCTGTGAGCAAAAGAAGCATTCTACAATTATGCACACCATAAATGTTTATCATGAAATGCCCCAAAGAAGAGCTAGTTTATCCATAATTTTTTTCCTTACTTTTCAATCGTCATGTTGAAAAGTATACAAGTTCTTGAACATTTTACCAATTTGGTTTTACAAGTGCTGAGACATTAAACATTAAACAATAAGCTATACAAGAATTTCTATAAAGGAAAGTTAAATATATTTGTCACCAAAAAATGGCAAGCAATGTTGCACAGTATCTGATTTCAAGTCAAAGTGAAATGCCAAATTCATAAGTCAGAGGCACAAGATGATATTGCATGGAAACACGATACCCTTTAGATGAGACTGTAGTCTAATTTAGCTCTTTTTTTTCAGGAGGAGCAGCACAAGGAGGGAGTAGTAGGTAGGAGGATGAGCAGAAGGATGATGTGGGCTAATGATAAACCAATTATTCATTATCCCACTAATAGCATAACATTATGTACAATATTCTTACTTCCACATCCTTGCGCTCAGTGCCAGGCGTTTCATCTCCTCCATATGCTAACTCATCATCATCCTCCAGGACTTGCATCTTCAATAACTTGCTTAGCATATCAGTACCTGTAAACATTATGCATGCCTGTTCATTCTATTTTATGTTAGCCAAGATAGTACTAGCAAATGAATACACTAATATGACCATCTCTGAAGAATGCGTGGAAAAAGGAATCTTTACCTCGGACAAAAATGGTTATGTCTGAAGGAATACTAGTCTCTGCAATATAATATGGTTACAAGGCATGGGCTATTAATAAGGCTGTGTGAAATACTGTGGATGTGTTGGTAATGAAATGTGAGGACATGTGGTGTCTGGTGGTTTGATGAGTAAGTTATGAAAGGGTAAGAGAGATGTGTGGTAGTAAAAAAAAGAGTATGATTAAGAGAGCAGAGGAGGGTGTGTTGAAATGTTTTGGACATACAGAAAGAATGACTGCAGAAGTGGAGGGAACAAGGAGAATGGGGAAACCAAATTTGAGATTAAAAAGAAGTGAAAAAGTTTGAGAAATCAAGGCCTGAACATTCAGGTCACCCCCTTTCTTAATATATATAAGGGGGTGACTCTATTGTTGACTGGTTGGTAAGGTTATTCAATGTATGTTGTATGACTCATGGTGAGGTGCCTGAGGACTGGCAGAATGCTTGCATAGTGCCATTGTACAAAGGCAAAGGGGATATGAGTGAGTGCTCAAATTACAGAGGTATAAGTTTGTTGAGTATTCCTGGGAAATTATATGGGAGGGTATTGATTGAGAGGGTGAAGGCATGTACAGAGCATCAGATTGGGGAAGAGCAGAGTGGTTTCAGAAGTGGTAGAGGATGTGTGGATCAGGTGTTTGCTTTGAAAAATGTACGTGAGAAATACTTAGAAAAGCAAGTGGATTTGTATGTAGCATTTATGGATCTGGAGAAGGCATATGATAGAGTTGATAGAGATGCTCTGTGGAAGGTATTAAGAATATATGGTGTGGGAGGCAAGTTCTTAGAAGCAGTGAAAAGTCTTTATCGAGGATGTAAGGCATATGTATGTGTAGGAGGAGAGGAAAGTGATTGGTTCTCAATGAATGTTGGTTTGCGGCAGGGGTGCATGATCACGGTTATCTAATTTGTTTATGGATGGGGTTGTTAGGGAGGTGAATGCAAGGGTTTTGGAAAGAGGGGCAAGTATGCAATCTGTTGTGGATGAGAAAGCTTGGGAAGTGAGTCAGTTGTTGTTCACTGATGATACAGTGTTGGTGGCTGATTCGGGTGAGAAACTGCAGAAGCTGGTGACTGAGTTTGGTAAAGTGTGTGAAAGAAGAAAGCTGAGAGTAAATGTGAATAAGAGCAAGGTTATTAGGTACAGCAGGGTTGAGGGACAAGTCAACTGGGAGGTAAGTTTGAATGGAGAAAAACTGGAGGAAGTGAAGTGTTTTAGATATCTGGGAGTGGATTTGGCAGCAGATGGAACCATGGAAGCGGAAGTGAATCATAGGGTGGGGGAGGGGGCAAAAGTTCTGGGAGCGTTAAAAAATGTGTGGAAGTCGAGAACGTTATCTTGGAAAGCAAAAATGGGTATGTTTGAAGGAATAGTGGTTCCAACACTGTTATATGGTTGCGAGGCGTGGGCTATAGATAGAGTTGTGCAGAGGAGGGTGGATGTGCGGGAAATAAGATGTTCGAGGACAATATGTGGTGTGAGGTGGTTTGATCCAGTAAGTAATGTAAGGGTAAGAGAGATGTGTGGTAATAAAAAGAGTGTGGTTGAGAGAGCAGAAGAGGGTGTTTTGAAATGGTTTGGTCACATGGAGAGAATGAGTGAGGAAAGATTGACAAAGAGGATATATGTGTCAGAGGTGGAGGGAACGAGAAGTGGAAGACCAAACTGGAGGTGGAAAGATGGAATGAAAAAGATTTTGAGTGATCAGAGCCTGAACATGGAGGAGGGTGAAAGGCGTGCAAGGAATAGAGTGAATTGAAACGATGTGGTATACCAGGGTTGACGTGCTGTCAATGGATTGAACCAGGGCATGTGAAGCATCTAGGGTAAACCATAGAAAGTTTTGTGGGGCCTAGATGTGGAAAGGGAGCTGTGGTTTCGGTGCATTATACATGACAGCTAGAGACTGGGTGTGAACAAATGTGGCCTTTGTTGTCTTTTCCTAGCGCTACCTCACGCACATGCGGGGGTAGGGGGCAGTCATTTCATGTGTGGCGTGGTGGCGACGGGAATGAATGAGGGCAGACAGTATGAATTATGTACATGTGTATATATGTATATGTCTGAGTGTGTATATATATGTATACGTTGAGATGTATAGGTATGTATATGTGTGTGTGTGTGGACATGTATGTATATACATGTGTATGTGGGTGGGTTGGGCCATTCTTTCGTCTGTTTCCTTGCACTACCTCGCTAACACAGGAGACAGCGACAAAGTATAATAAAATAAAAATAATCTACATATAAATGTATTTGCTCAAGCCTAAGCCAGGTGCCTAATTTATAAACCAACCTCAGGGGAGGATGAATAACTGGGATGACTGTGGACTGATTACCGCAACCTATGTGCTTGACTCCAGGTGGCCTGTGAAAGCACCACATTCAACAATGCTATTCTGTATGATCTTAATTCTTCAAAAATCTGATCTCAAAGATCAAGCAGGAGCGAAAGGTATGAACTTCCCCGAGTGAATCCTTGCTGCACCCGGGTAATGCAGATTTCTGATTCAATGAATTAAGTCAATTTGAACCTGAAGAGCCTAAAGAATTTTATTTATATCTTATTATACATAATCACTACTTCCTGTGTCAGCAAGGTAGCACCAGGAAACAGACAAAGAATGGCCCATCCACGTATATACACACAAACACACACCCACATATATATATATATATATATATATACCCACATATGCACAATACATATCAACATATGCATACACATATGCAGACATTACATACATACACATGTACATATTCATACTAACTTGCCTTCATCCATTCTTGTCGCTCACCTACCCTACAGGAAATATGGATCAGCAGTTGTTTGGAAAGACTTTACTTCCTGGTCTGTGGAGAGGGCTATGTGTGTTGGGAGGTAGTAGTTGGCAGGCAGCCAATGATCAGGGAGGTATATTACCAGTACTATCCACATGGGTATCAAGAAGTTTAGTGATAGCTGCACAGTGAGCTAGCACCTAAGGTAGCTGGCTGTCTTTCTGCCTTATCCACTTATGGACAACTGGCATTCTGTCCACAAACATACAATCTTTCCTTGTCATATAAAGTACTTGACAATACAACTTACCCACCTCATTCTTCATAACTGTAGCTTTTCCTGTGGTGAGCAAGATGTGCTAGCCCTGCCTTTTGGCCAAATGGCAGGACCAATAGATAGATGTAGCAGGTAGGAACATTTAGGCAGGAGCATTAGGAAGTGGTAATCAGTAAGAACATTAAGTAGGAGCCTCTGCAGACACAGCATTAGAGTTGCCCTCTGTCACTGTCCTGTTACAGGTACAGCACTAAAGGCTAAGAAGCAGCACTGGAGTTCACTAGTTATGGAAGCTTCAATGCCATGGCCACCCCCTTGAGGGAATTCCAGGTGGGAACAGGTGTTAGAGATACAGAAAGATAGATATATATGTATGTCAGTTTCAAAATACATGGGATTATGCAGAAGGTCAGGCTCTCTTTCCAGATTATATTTAGTGTCCACGTTAAATGTATTTTTCATCTCTTGAGAGTGACTGAATTCCAAGCCAAGTTCTGAAGGAATAGGCATGAGCAAGCTGCAAACAGCTCTCTTGAGGTTCTGTGGAATGGTGATGAAATCAGCTATGAGTAACAAAGGGTGACTGTTATTCATGAAAAAGTGACTGGGCTTTTAAAGGTTATTTTGCCTCAGTGAACATTAGTTCATACTGTTTCTTTAATTTTTTTTTTTTTTTTTTTTTTTTATACTTTGTCGCTGTCTCCCGCGTTTGCGAGGTAGCGCAAGGAAACAGACGAAAGAAATGGCCCAACCCCCCCCCCCCCATACACATGTACATACACACGTCCACACACGCAAATATACATACCTACACAGCTTTCCATGGTTTACCCCAGACGCTTCACATGCCTTGCTTCAATCCACTGACAGCACGTCAACCCCTGTATACCACATGACTCCAATTCACTCTATTTCTTGCCCTCCTTTCACCCTCCTGCATGTTCAGGCCCCGATCACACAAAATCTTTTTCACTCCATCTTTCCACCTCCAATTTGGTCTCCCTCTTCTCCTCGTTCCCTCCACCTCCGACACATATATCCTCTTGGTCAATCTCTCCTCACTCATTCTCTCCATGTGCCCAAACCATTTCAAAACACCCTCTTCTGCTCTCTCAACCACGCTCTTTTTATTTCCACACATCTCTCTTACCCTTACGTTACTTACTCGATCAAACCACCTCACACCACACATTGTCCTCAAACATCTCATTTCCAGCACATCCATCCTCCTGCGCACATCTCTATCCATAGCCCACGCCTCGCAACCATACAACATTGTTGGAACCACTATTCCCTCAAACATACCCATTTTTGCTTTCCGAGATAATGTTCTCATTAATTTTTCCCACAATTTATGTGTACGTGCCTTTTGTTTCTAGTATCCTAATGATACTCAAGAGTCTTTTGTTTTCCTCTATTTCATTCTTGGGCCTTTGTCCTTTTCTTGAGTTTCATGTAATTCCAACCCATTGAAATTTAAAATTTTCTGCCAACCAAAACAGTTATTTTGGAAGGTTTACAGCTCATCTAAGAGTGTTATTCTCATTCTTGCCTTAACCTTTCACATTTCCTTCTCACTGATGCACATCTGGTGCACACATATGGTGTGTTTCTGTAATCACACACTTTACAAACCTCTGCATTTTTTGCTGCTCAGGAGTGATTCCTACTATACTGCAAACAATTCAAACAGCTCTTCACTGAAATTAATTTCCTGAATATCTTAATCTTTCAATACGGCTAAATAAGTCCACTGTGTGTTTACACATCCAATAAACTAAATCTCAACTAAGTACAGTCTGAATGGTTTTTGCTTTCTTGGAATCTATATTTGTATAGGAAATATGCTAGTCTCCAAGCATATCAGGTACATAATGGCTTGAAGTTGTCCATCGAAGATGGTTTTGCATTTAGCACGTTTGTCATCGTTCTTTCTTTCCATTTATTATTTATAATCCTTATTCTTCCTCTTTCTCTTACTTTCAGTAACCTATGAAACTGCTGTGGGTATGAATCCCTCATTCACTGATACTGGATGATGTAAAATGAATCTATATTATATATATATATAAATCTACATTATATATATATATATAAATATATATATATAAGCTTTGCGGAAGATGAAAGCCGGCAAGGCAGCAGGTTTGGATGGTATTGCAGTGGAATCTATTAAAAAAGGGGGTGACTGTATTGTTGACTGGTTGGTAAGGTTATTTAATGTATGTATGACTCATGGTGAGGTGCCTGAGGATTGGCGGAATGCATGCATAGTGCCATTGTACAAAGGCAAAGGGGATAAAAGTGAGTGCTCAAATTACAGAGGTATAAGTTTGTTGAGTATTCCTGGTAAATTATATGGGAGGGTATTGATTGAGAGGGTGAAGGCATGTACAGAGCATCAGATTGGGGAAGAGCAGTGTGGTTTCAGAAGTGGTAGAGGATGTGTGGATCAGGTTTTTGCTTTGAAGAATGTATGTGAGAAATACTTAGAAAAGCAAATGGATTTGTATGTAGCATTTATGGATCTGGAGAAGGCATATGATAGAGTTGATAGAGATGCTCTGCGGAAGGTATTAATAATATATGGTGTGGGAGGCAAGTTGTTAGAAGCAGAGAAAAGTTTTTATCGAGGATGTAAGGCATGTGTACGTGTAGGAAGAGAGGAAAGTGATTGGTTCTCAGTGAATGTAGGTTTGCGGCAGGGGTGTGTGATGTCTCCATGATTGTTTAATTTGTTTATGGATGGGGTTGTTAGGGAGGTAAATGCAAGAGTTTTGGAAAGAGGGGCAAGTATGAAGTCTGTTGTGGATGAGAGAGCTTGGGAAGTGAGTCAGTTGTTGTTCGCTGATGATACAGCGCTGGTGGCTGATTCATGTGAGAAACTGCAGAAGCTGGTGACTGAGTTTGGTAAAGTGTGCGAAAGAAGAAAGTTAAGAGTAAGTGTGAATAAGAGCAAGGTTATTAGGTACAGTAGGGTTGAGGGTCAAGTCAATTGGGAGATAAGTTTGAATGGAGAAAAACTGGAGGAAGTAAAGTGTTTTAGATATCTGGGAGTGGATCTGGCAGCGGATGGAACCATGGAAGCTGAAGTGAATCATAGGGTGGGGGAGGGGGCGAAAATACTGGGAGCCTTGAATAATGTGTGGAAGTTGAGAACATTATCTCGGAAAGCAAAAATGGGTATGTTTGAAGGAATAGTGGTTCCAACAATGTTGTATGGTTGCGAGGCGTGGGCTATGGATAGAGTCGTGTGCAGGAGGGTGGATGTGCTGGAAATGAGATGTTTGAGGACAATGTGTGGTGTGAGGTGGTTTGATCGAGTAAGTAACGTAAGGGTAAGAGAGATGTGTGGAAATAAAGAGCGTGGTTGAGAGAGCAGAAGAGGGTGTTTTGAAATGGTTTGGGCACATGGAGAGAATGAGTGAGGAAAGATTGACCAAGAGGATATATGTGTCGGAGGTGGAGGGAACGAGGAGAAGTGGGAGACCAAATTGGAGGTGGAAAGATGGAGTGAAAAAGATTTTGTGTGATCGGGGCCTGAACATGCAGGAGGGTGAAAGGAGGGCAAGGAATAGAGTGAATTGGATCGATGTGGTATACCGGGGTTGACGTGCTGTCAGTGGATTGAATCAGGGCATGTGAAGTGTCTGGGGTAAACCATGGAAAGCTGTGTAGGTATGTATATTTGCATGTGTGGACGTATGTATATACATGTGTATGGGGGTGGGTTGGGCCAATTCTTTCGTCTGTTTCCTTGCCCTACCTCGCAAATGCGGGAGACAGTGACAAAGAAAAAAAAAAATATATATATATATATATATATATATATATATATATATATATATATATATATATATATATATATATATATCCAAAACTCTTGCATTTATCTCCCTAACAACCCCATCCATAAACAAATTAAACAACCATGGAGACATCACACACCCCTGCCGCAAACCTACATTCACTGAGAACCAATCACTTTCCTCTCTTCCTACACGTACACATGCCTTACATCCTCGATAAAAACTTTTCACTGCTTCTAACAACTTTCCTCCCACACCATATATTCTTAATACCTTCCACAGAGCATCTCTATCAACTCTATCATATGCCTTCTCCAGATCCATAAATGCTACATACAAATCCATTTGCTTTTCTAAGCATTTCTCACATACATTCTTCAAAGCAAACACCTGATCCACACATCCTCTACCACTTCTGAAACCACACTGCTCTTCCCCAATCTGATGCTCTGTACATGCCTTCACCCTCTCAATCAATACCCTCCCATATAATTTACCAGGAATACTCAACAAACTTATACCTCTGTAATTTGAGCACTCACTCTTATCCCCTTTGCCTTTGTACAATGGCACTATGCACGCATTCCGCCAATCCTCAGGCACCTCACCATGAGTCATACATACATTAAATAACCTTACCAACCAGTCAACAATACAGTCACCCCCTTTTTTAATAAATTCCACTGCAATACCATCCAAACCTGCTGCCTTGCCGGCTTTCATCTTCCGCAAAGCTTTCACTACCTCTTCTCTGTTTACCAAATCATTTTCCCTAACCCTCTCACTTTGCACACCACCTCGACCAAAACACCCTATATCTGCCACTCTATCATCAAACACATTCAACAAACCTTCAAAATACTCACTCCATCTCCTTCTCACATCACCACTACTTGTTATCACCTCCCCACTTGCGCCCTTCACCGAAGTATGAAGTCTGTTGGGGATGAGAGAGCTTGGGAAGTGAGTCAGTTGTTGTTCGCTGATGATACAGCGCTGGTGGCTGATTCATGTGAGAAACTGCAGAAGCTGGTGACTGAGTTTGGAAAAGTGTGTGGAAGAAGAAAGTTAAGAGTAAATGTGAATAAGAGCAAGGTTATTAGGTACAGTAGGGTTGAGGGTCAAGTCAATTGGGAGGTGAGTTTGAATGGAGAAAAACTGGAGGAAGTGAAGTGTTTTAGATATCTGGGAGTGGATCTGGCAGCGGATGGAACCATGGAAGCGGAAGTGGATCATAGGGTGGGGGAGGGGGCGAAAATCCTGGGGGCCTTGAAGAATGTGTGGAAGTCGAGAACATTATCTCGGAAAGCAAAAATGGGTATGTTTGAAGGAATAGTGGTTCCAACAATGTTGTATGGTTGCGAGGCGTGGGCTATGGATAGAGTTGTGCGCAGGAGGATGGATGTGCTGGAAATGAGATGTTTGAGGACAATGTGTGGTGTGAGGTGGTTTGATCGAGTGAGTAACGTAAGGGTAAGAGAGATGTGTGGAAATAAAAAGAGCGTGGTTGAGAGAGCAGAAGAGGGTGTTTTGAAGTGGTTTGGGCACATGGAGAGGATGAGTGAGGAAAGATTGACCAAGAGGATATATGTGTCGGAGGTGGAGGGAACAAGGAGAAGAGGGAGACCAAATTGGAGGTGGAAAGATGGAGTGAAAAAGATTTTGTGTGATCGGGGCCTGAGCATGCAGGAGGGTGAAAGGAGGGCAAGGAATAGAGTGAATTGGAGCGATGTGGTATACCGGGGTTGACTTGCTGTCAGTGGATTGAAGCAGGGCATGTGAAGTGTCTGGGGTAAACCATGGAAAGCTGTGTAGGTATGTATATTTGCGTGTGTGGACGTATGTATATACATGTGTATGGGGGGGGGTTGGGCCATTTCTTTCGTCTGTTTCCTTGCGCTACCTCGCAAACGCGGGAGACAGCGACAAAGTATAATAAATAAATAAATAAATATATATATATATATATTATCCCTGGGGATAGGGGAGAAAGAATACTTCCCACGTATTCCCTGCGTGTCGTAGAAGGCGACTAAAAGGGAAGGGAGCGGGGGGCTGGAAATCCTCCCCTCTTTTTTTTTTTTTTTTTTTTTTTTTTTCCCCCCCCCCCCCCCCAAAAGAAGGAACAGAGAAGGGGGCCAGGTGAGGATATTCCCTCAAAGGCCCAGTCCTCTGTTCTTAACGCTACCTCGCTATCGCGGGAAATGGCGAATAGTATGAAAAAAAATATATATATATATATTCTTATGAGTCCACGGGGAAAATGAAACATGAAAAGTTCCCAAGTGCACTTTCGTGTAATAATCACATCATCAGGGGAGACACAAGAGAGAAATATAACAGTCAGTTGATACACATCAAAGAGACGAAGCTAGGACGCCATTTGGTAAACATGTGATTGTCCAAAACATACAACGAGCGTTCATAAACATATCATTTTACAAATCTTATCAACAATAAAGTTACCTAATTTGTCTTCTCTTCTTGTACTCATAGGAGTATCTTGATCACCCGCAAAATTGTGATCCTTTCCAATATATATGTATATACATTTGCTTTGTCGCTGTCTCCCACGTTAGCGAGGTAGCGCAAAAAAACAGACAAAAGAATGGCCCAACCCACCCACATACACATGTATATACATACACGTCCACACACACAAATATACATACCTATACATCTCAACGTATACATATATATACACACACAGACATATACATATATACACATGTACATAATTCATACTTTCTGCCTCTATTCATCCCCATCGCCACCCTGCCACACATGAAATAAAAAACCCCCTCCCACCTCATGCGTGCAAGGTAGCGCTAGGAAAAGACAACAAAGGCCACATTCATTCACACTCAGTCTCTAGCTATCATGTAAAAATGCACCAAAACCAAAGCTCCCTTTCCACATCCAGGCCCCACAGAACTGTCCATGGTTTACCCCAGACACTTCACATGCCTTGGTTCAATCCATTGACAGGGGAAAAAACGTATCATTTATATAAATGATACATAATTCACAATATGCTGATAATCACTGCTCTGATTATCACTATAGCAATCTGACAATTCTGTTTGATGCAAATTCCTTTGTTGTGTAATCAGTAGAATGATGTGAGTGACAAGTTATGCATTGCAAATCACAAAATGTTAATATCTAATGTAGAAAGAACTTATGTGCACTTGGAAATAATAATCATCTACTCCTTGAATCAAAATTGAAGAATTATTAAACCTCTTCACATAAACCATCAGTGGTCACAAATTCAAACCTGACCCTAGTTATCAAGTTTACAGTTAAAGAGTAAAACACAAAGCTCAATAAATTACAAACCTCTGGTGGTAAGAAGAACCTTTTCAGCATTATTTGGTAGTCCAAGCCAAGATGGAGTTTGGCGGTCACTGAGAGATTCGACCCAATGAAGAAACTGGTCTCTCCTGATACCATCAGGCATGGATATATTCTGACCTTCAATGCCTGCAAAAGAAACATCAGAAGTATTTATATTTATTATACTTTGTCGCTGTCTCCCCCCGTTAGCAAGGTAGCGAAAGGAAACAGATGAAAGAATGGCCCAACTCACCTACATACACATATAAATATTTACATATACGTCCACACCTGCACATATACATCTCAACGTGTGTGTATATATATATACACACACACAGACATATACATATATAAACATGTGCATAATTCATACTGTCTGCCTTTATTCATTCCCATTGCCACGCCGCCACACATGAAATGAATACCCCCTCCCCCGCAAGTGTGCGAGGTAGCGCTAGGAAAAGACAACAAAGGCCACATTTGTTCACACTCAGTCTCTAGCTGTCATGTATAATGCACCAAAACCATAGCTCCCTTTCCACATCCAGGCCCCACAAAACTTTCCATGGTTTGCCCCAAATGCTTCACATGCCCTGGTTCAATCCATTGACAGCACATTGACCCCGGTATACCACATCGTTCCAATTCACTCTATTCCTTGCACGCCTTTCACCCTTCTCCATGTTCAGGCCCCGATCACACAAAATCTTTCTCACTCCATCTTTCCACCTCCAATTTGGTCTCTCACTTCTCCTCATTCCCTCCACCTCTGACACATATATCCTCTTTGTCAATCTTTCCTCACTCATTCTCTCCATGTGACCAAACCATTCCAAATCACCCTCTTCTGCTCTCTCAACCACACTCTTTTATTACCACACATCTCTTTTACCCTTTCATCACTTACTTGATCTAACCATCTCACACCACATATTGTCCTCAAACATCTCATTTCCAGGACATACACCCTCCTCTGCATAGCTCTATCTATAGCCCACACCTCGCAACCATATAACGTTGTTGGAACCACTATTCCCTCAAGCATACCCATCTTTGCATTCCAAGATAACGTTCTTGACTTCCACACATTTTTCAACACTCCCAGGATTTTCGCCCCCTCCCCCACCCTATGATTCACTTCTGCTTCCACGGTTCCATCCACTGCCAAATCCACTCCCAGATACCTAAAACACTTCACTTCCTCCAGTTTTTCTCTATTCAAACTTACCTCCCAATTGACTTGTCCCTCAACCCTACTGTGCCTAATAACCTTGCTCTTATTCACATTCAGTCTCAGCTTTCTTCTTTCACACACTTTACCAAACTCAGTCACCAGCTTCTGCAGTTTCTCACCCGAATCAGCCACCAGCGCTGTATCATCAGCGAACAACTGACTCACTTCCCAAGCTCTTTCATCCACAACAGACTGCATACTTGCCTCTCTTTCCAAAATTCTTGCATTCACCTCCCTAACAACCCCATCCATATACAAATTAAACAACCATGGAGACATCACACACCCCTGCTGCAAACCTACATTCACTGAGAACCAATCACTTTCCTCTATTCCTACACGTACACATGCCTTACATCCTCAATAAAAACTTTTCACTGCTTCTAACAACTTGCCTCCCACACCATATAATCTTAATACCTTCCACAGAGCATCTCTATCAACTCTATCATATGCCTTCTCCAGATCCATAAATGCTACATACAAATCCATTTGCTTTTCTAAGTATTTCTCACATGCACTCTTCAAAGCAAACACCTGATCCACACATCTTCTACCACTTCTGAAACCACACTGCTCTTCCCCAATCTGATGCTCTGTACATGCCTTCACCTTCTCAATCAATACCCTCCCATATAATTTCCCAGGAATACTCAACAAACTTATACCTCTGTAATTTGAGCACTCACTTTTATCCCCTTTGCCTTTGTACAAAGGCACTATGCAAGCATTCTGCCAATCCTCAGGCACCTCACCATGAGTCATACACACATTAAATAACCTTACCAACCAGTAAACAATACAGTCACCCCCTTTTTTAATAAATTCCACTGCATTACCATCCAAACCCGCTGCCTTGCTGGCTTTTATCTTCCGCAAATCTTTCACTACCTCTTCTCTGTTTACCAAATCATTCTCCCTAACCCTCTCACTTTGCACACCAACTCGACCAAAACACCCTATTCCTGCCACTCTATCATATATATATATATATATATATATATATATATATATAACTATCCCTGGGGATATATATATATATATATTTATATATATATATATATATATATATATATATATATATATATATATATATATATATATATATATTTTTTTTTTTTTTTTTTTTTCATACTATTCGCCATTTCCCGCATTAGCGAGGTAGCGTTAAGAACAGAGGACTGGGCCTTTGAGGGAATATCCTCATATGGCCCCCTTCTCTGTTCCTTCTTTTGGAAAATTTAAAAAAAAAATGAGAGGGGAGGATTTCCAGCCCCCCGCTCCCTTCCCTTTTAGTCGCCTTCTACGACATGCAGGGAATACGTGGGAAGTATTCTTTCTCCCCTATATATATTTATCTATTCATTCACTTTGCCCCGTCGCCGTCCCCCGCGCCAGCGAGGCAGCGCAAGGAAACAGACGAAAGAATGGCCCAACCCACCCACACACACACGCATATACATACACGTCCACACACACCACATATACACACCTATACATCTCAACGCACACACACACACACACACACACAGACATATACATATATACCCATGCACACAATTCACACTGTCTGCCTCCATTCATTCCCACCGCCACCCCGCCACACATGGAACAACAACATCCCTCCCCCTCATGTGTGCGAGGCAGCGCTAGGAAAAGACAACAAAGGCCCCACTCGTTCACACTCAGTCTCCAGCTGTCATGCAACAATGCACCGAAACCACAGCTCCCCTTCCACATCCAGGCCCCACAGAACCTTCCACGGCCCACCCCAAACGCCTCACACGCCCTGGTTCAATCCACCGACACCACGTCGACCCCAGCACACCACATCGCTCCAACTCACTACTCCCCGCACGCCCCCCACCCTCCTGCATGCCCAGGCCCCGATAACTCAAAATCTCCCCCACTCCATCCCTCCCCCCCAATTCGGTCCCCCACCCCTCCTCGCTCCCTCCATCCTCGACACGTACATCCTCCTTGTTAATCCTCCTCACTCATCCTCACGAGTCCAAATTATTTCAACAAAGCCACTTCTGCTCTCTCAACCACTCTTTTTATTACCACACATATCTTTTACCCTTTCATTACTTAGTCAATCAAACCACATATATTTTATTTCATATATATTTGTCATTTCCCATATTAGTGAGGTAGTGTTAAGAACATGAGGATAGAGGACAAAGAGGATATATGCATCAGAAGCTAATATATATATATATATATATATATATATATATATATATATTTTTTTTGCTTTGTCGCTGTCTCTCGCGTTTGCGAGGTAGCTCAAGGAAACAGACGAAAGAAAATGGCCCAACCAACCCCCATACACATGTTTATACATACGTCCACACACGCAAATATACATACCTACACAGCTTTCCATGGTTTACCCCAGACGCTTCACATGCCCTGATTCAATCCACTGACAGCACGTCAACCCAGGTATACCACATCGATCCAATTCACTCTATTCCTTGCCCTCCTTTCACCCTCCGGCATGTTCAGGCCCCAATCACACAAAATCTTTTTCACTCCATCTTTCCACCTCCAATTTGGTCTCCCACTTCTCCTCGTTCCCTCCACCTCCGACACATATATCCTCTTGGTCAATCTTTCCTCACTCATTCTCTCCATGTGCCCAAACCATTTCAAAACACCCTCTTCTGCTCTCTCAAACACGCTCTTTTTATTTCCACACATCTCTCTTACCCTTACGTTACTTACTCGATCAAACCACCTCACACCACACATTGTCCTCAAACATCTCATTTCCAGCACATCCATCCTCCTGTGCACAACTCTATCCATATCCCACGCCTAGCAACCATACAACATTGTTAGAACCACTATTCCTTCAAACATACCCACTTTTGCTTTCCGAGATAATGTTCTCGACTTCCACACATTCTTCAAGGCTCCCAGGATTTTCGCCCCCTCCCCCACCCTATGATCCACTTCCGCTTCCATGGTTCCATTCGCTGCCAGATCCACTCCCAGATATCTAAAACACTTTACTTCCTCCAGTTTTTCTCCATTCAAACTTACCTCCCAATTGACTTGACCCTCAACCCTACTGTACCTAATAACCTTGCTCTTATTCACATTTACTCTTAACTTTCTTCTTTCACACACTTTACCAAACTCAGTCACCAGCTTCTGCAGTTTCTCACATGAATCAGCCACCAATGCTGTATCATCAGCGAACAACAACTGACTCACTTCCCAAGCTCTCTCATCCCCAACAGACTTCATACTTGCCCCTCTTTCCAAAACTCTTGCATTCACCTCCCTAACAACCCTATCCATAAACAAATTAAACAACCATGGAGACATCACACACCCCTGCTACAAACCTACATTCACTGAGAACCAATCACTTTCCTCTCTTCCTACATGTACACATGCCTTACATCCTCAATAAAAACTTTTCACTGCTTCTAACAACTTGCCTCCCACACCATATATTCTTAATACCTTCCACAGAGCATCTCTATCAACTCTATCATATGCCTTCTCCAGATCCATAAATGCTACATACAAATCCATTTGCTTTTCTAAGTATTTCTCACATACATTCTTCAAAGCAAACACCTGATCCACACATCCTCTACCACTTCTGAAACCACACTGCTCTTCCCCAATCTGATGCTCTGTACATGCCTTCACCCTCTCAATCAATACCCTCCCATATAATTTAATAGGAATACTCAACAAACTTATACCTCTGTAATTTGAGCACTCACTCTTATCCCCTTTGCCTTTGTACAATGGCACTATGCACGCATTCTGCCAATCCTCAGGCACCTCACCATGAGTCATACATACATTAAATAACCTTACCAACCAGTCAATAATACAGTCACCCCCTTTTTTAATAAATTCCACTACAATACCATCCAAACCTGCTGCCTTGCCGGCTTTCATCTTCTGCAAAGCTTTTACTACCTCTTCTCTGTTTACCAAATCATTTTCCCTAACCCTCTCACTTTGCACACCACCTCGACCAAAACACCCTATATCTGCCACTCTATCATCAAACACATTCAACAAACCTTCAAAATACTCACTCCATCTCCTTCTCACATCACCACTACTTGTTATCACCTCCTCATTTGCGCCCTTCACTGAAGTTCCCATTTGCTCCCTTGTCTTACACACTTTATTTACCTCCTTCCAGAACATCTTTTTATTCTCCCTAAAATTTAATGATACTCTCTCACCCCAACTCTCATTTGCCCTCTTTTTCACCTCTTGCACCTTTCTCTTGACCTCCTGTCTCTTTCTTTTATACATCTCCCACTCATTTGCATTTTTTCCCTGCAAAAATCGTCCAAATGCCTCTCTCTTCTCTTTCACTAATAATCTTACTTCTTCATCCCACCACTCACTACCCTTTCTAATCAACCCATCTCCCACTCTTCTCATGCCACAAGCATCTTTTGCGCAATCCATCACTGATTCCCTAAATACATCCCATTCCTCCCCCACTTCCCTTACTTCCATTGTTCTCACCTTTTTCCATTCTGTACTCAGTCTCTCCTGGTACTTCCTCACACAAGTCTCCTTCCCAAGCTCACTTACTCTCACCACCCTCTTCACCCCAACATTCTCTCTTCTTTTCTGAAAACCCATACAAATCTTCACCTTAGCCTCCACAAGATAATGATCAGACATCCCTCCAGTTGCACCTCTCAGCAAATTAACATCCAAAAGTCTCTCTTTCGCGCGCCTGTCAATTTACACGTAATCCAATAACGCTCTCTGGCCATCTCTCCTACTTACATACGTATACTTAAGTATATCTCACTTTTTAAACCAGGTATTCCCAATCACCAGTCCTTTTTCAGCACATAAATCTACAAGCTCTTCACCATTTCCATTTACAACACTGAACACCCCATGTATACCAATTATTCCCTCAACTGCCACATTACTCACCTTTGCATTCAAATCACCCATCACTATAACCCGGTCTCGTGCATCAAAACCACTAACACACTCATTCAGCTGCTCCCAAAACACTTGCTTCTCATGATCTTTCTTCTCATGCCCAGATGCATATGCACCAATAATCACCCATCTCTCTCCATCAACTTTCAGTTTTACCCATATTAATCGAGAATTTACTTTCTTACATTCTATCACATACTCCCACAACTCCTGTTTCAGGAGTACTGCTACTCCTTCCCTTGCTCTTGTCCTCTCACTAACCCCTGACTTTACTCCCAAGACATTCCCAAACCACTCTTCCCCTTTACCCTTGAGCTTTGTTTCACTCAGAGCCAAAACATCCAGGTTCCTTTCCTCAAACATACTACCTATCTCTCCTTTTTCACATCTTGGTTACATCCACACACATTTAGACACCCCAATCTGAGTCTACAAGAAGGATGAGCACTTCCCGCGTGACTCCTGCTGTTTCCCATTTTTTTTTTAGAAAGTTAAAATTAAAATCTTTTTCACAGCATCCTTCCACTTCCAAGTTGGTCTCCTGCTTCTCCTTCTTCCCTCCACCTCTGACACATACATCCTCTTTGTCAACCTTTCCTCACTCATTCTCTCCATATGTTCAAACCATATCAACACAAACCCTCTTCTGCTCTCTCAACCACAGTCTTTTTAGTACCACATCATATTCAACAATACAGTATTACTACACCTCTTTTACCTTTCATTACTTGCTCAGTCAAACTATCTCACACCACACATTTCCTAAAACATTTCATTTCTAATACATTTTACTTCCATAAAGTCAATTATAATCAAAACCTCATTTTCAACTTTTCTTAATGCAATCTGCAAAGCTTACCGTCAAGGCTGGTGACAAGCGGGAACTCGGGGTCAAAACTCTTTGGCGTAAATAGTTTGGAGAGGAATGAAGTAAGAAGTCTTTGGTCAAACTCATTATCAATCTTCCCACCATAGATGCACTGAGACATCAATGTAGCTAAAGCATCCCATGGTACTTTTTCAGGTGGAAGATTTGTCCGGCCCTAGAAAGAAGCACATTACAACCATAAAATCAAATCCCTGTAATTCAAATAATTCACAGGGGTCACATGTTTTGAACTGTTTCTACTATCAGACATCTTTAAAATCTTCTGCACGCCATCCACAGTTATATTTTCATTCAATTATTCCATTCATTCACTGCTCTTATACTATTAAAGTACTTCTTTTCATTCTTTTTAACAGACTCCTTAAATTTCATGTTACAGGCTCTAGTTGTTTTGTCCCTATATCTTTCAAAAAAAAATCTCAATGTCAGCATCATCAAAGACCTCTGGCCTTTCACTGCAACTGAGCTCCCTTAACTCTGATACCATCTTTGTTGCACTCCTCTGAACCTTCTCTATTTTTTGACAATTTGTGCTTCTTCAGGTGAGAAGAACAAACTTGAGAAGCATATTTCAGTTTTGACCTTAAGCAAGATGCGAACAGCTAATGAACTTGAAGGCAATTCTATTATCTGCCAATTGAAGGTTGGTCTTCTCAAATATTCTCCTAAAATGGGACTTTGGTGACATGTTAAACATGATCTCAACTACCAAGCTGTGTCACATACTGATCCCTACAGCTTACTTCCTATATTTGCTCCAAAAAATTTGTGGGAGAAATACTCAAGAGTAACAGACAGATTTGTATGTGGCATTTATGGATCTGGAGAAAGCATATGATAAGACTGATAGAGATTCCCTATGAAAGGTCTTCAGAACATTCAGTGTGGGAGGAAAGTTGCTAGAAGTAGAGAGTTTTCATTAAGTGTGTACAGCATGTGTACACGTGAGAAGAGAGGAGAGTGAATGATTCCAAGGGAAAGTTGGTTTGAGGTAGGGGTGTGTGAGGTCACGAAGGACGCTTAATTTGTTTATGGATGGTGAGGGAAGTAAATGAGAGAATCTTGGCGAGAAGAGTGAGTATGCAGTCTGTAGGAGATGAAAGGGCCCGGGACTTGAGTCAGTTGTTGTTTGCTGATGATATAGCACCGATGGCAGATTCAGGTGAGAAACTGCAGAAGTTGGTGAATGAATTTGGAAGTGTATGTGAAACATGGAGGTCAAGAGTAAAGGAAAGACTGTTGGGTTTAGCAGGGTTGGGGGACATGTTAGTTAGGGGTGTAAGTTTGAATGGAGAAAAGCTGGAGGAAGCATAGTCTTTACAATACCTGGGAGTGGACATAGCAGCATATGGAATCATAAGTTAGTCATAGGGTGAGTGAGGAGGCAAAGAGGAGGGAATATGAATGGGAGTGAAAAAATTTTGAGCAACAGGGGTCTGAACATGCAGGAGGATGAGAGGCATGCATGGGACAGAACGAAAAGGCACGATGTGGTATACAGGGGTCAAAGTGCTGGTAATGGACTGAACCAGGGCATGTGAAGAGTCCAGGGTAAAACATAAATATGTCTGTTGGGCCTTGTTGTGGATAAGGAGCTGTGGTTTTGGTGCATTACACATAACACCTGGAGAATGGATGAGAGAGGATACAACCTTATTCATCTGTTCTTGACACTACCTCGCTGAGTAAGGGAGAAGAAATTCTATCTCCGTATTGCCTGCATATCACAGAAAGGCAGCTAAAGGGGACAGGAAACCATCCCCCTTTGTGTATTTCAATTTCTAAAAGATAAAACATAAGGAGGAGCCAAACAGGGAGTGCTCAACTTTCTTGAAGGATCAGGGTGCAGTGTCTAAATGTGTGAGAATGAAATCAAGGTAAGAAAGGCGATATAGGTAGCACAATTGAAGAAAGAAAACTGGATGTTCTGGCTATGAGTGAAACAACGCTCAAAGGGAAAGGGGAAGAATGGCTAGGAATGTCTTAGGAGTAAAGTTAAGGGTTGGTGAGAGGACAAGAGCTAAAGGAGGAGGAGCACTACTGCTAAAGCAAGAGTTGTGGGAGTAAGTGAAGGAGGTTAGGGAAGTAAATTCTAGACTAGTGTGTGTAGAAGTGGATGGCAAAAGATGGGTGATTATTAGTGTTTATGCACCTGGCCATGAGGAGAAAGATCATGAGAGGAATGTGTCTTGGGAGTACCTAAATGAGGG